>NC_056748.1:204502622-204722622 GCF_019279795.1 Protopterus annectens
TTTCACTTACCTTACAGTAGTCTACATGTGCCACTACTATGCCTTTTCCCCAAATACCTTTCACTTACCTTACAGTAGTATACATGCTGCCACTACTATGCCTTTTCCCCAAATACCTTTCACTTACCTTACAGTAGTCTACATGTGCCACTACTATGCCCTTTTCTCCAAATACCTTTCACTTACCTTACAGTAGTCTACATGTGCCACTACTATGCCCTTTTCCCCAAATATCTTTCAGTTACCTTACGGTAGTCTACATGTGCCACTACTATGCCCTTTTCCCCAAATACCTTTCACTTACCTTACAGTAGTCTACATGCTGCCACTACTATGCCTTTTCCCCAAATACCTTTCACTTACCTTACAGTAGTATACATGCTGCCACTGCTATGCCTTTTCCCCAAATACCTTTCACTTACCTCACAGTAGTATACATGCTGCCACTGCTATGCCTTTTCCCCAAATACCTTTCACTTACCTTACAGTAGTCTACATGCTGCCACTACTATGCCTTTTCCCCAAATACCTTTCACTTACCTCACAGTAGTATACATGCTGCCACTGCTATGCCTTTTCCCCAAATACCTTTCACTTACCTTACAGTAGTCTACATGCTACCACTACTATGCCTTTTCCCCAAATACCTTTCACTTACCTTACAGTAGTATACATGCTGCCACTACTATGCCTTTTCCCCAAATACCTTTCACTTACCTCACAGTAGTCTACATGTGCCACTACTATGCCTTTTCCCCAAATACCTTTCACTTACCTTACAGTAGTCTACATGTGCCACTACTATGCCTTTTCCCCAAATACCTTTCACTTACCTTACAGTAGTATACATGCTGCCACTACTATGCCTTTTCCCCAAATACCTTTCACTTACCTTACAGTAGTCTACATGCTGCCACTGCTATGCCTTTTCCCCAAATACCTTTCAGTTACCTTGCAGTAGTATCATGCTGCCACTGCTATGCTCTTTTCTCCACTGTAGTGTGATCCTGGAGTTAGAGTATATATAGTTGGGGGGTGGGGGGCACCAGCCTAGTCTGGTTTTATATGGTCCAGTTTAAAATTTAGTATGTTGAAATTCAGTCTTATGGATTTTAGATAAGTGACTTTTCAGTCTTTTGAAATTTCAGTCTTTTGGTCTCAGTCAAATGCAATTCAGTCAAATGAGGTTCTAACATAAGATAGGGATCCATGCACCTGTAAGTTTATATCATTTTGTTGAACTAATCCACTGAATGCTCATTTTAGTGAAGCTTTTTCCCCAGGGAAAAAATTAGTTAACCAACCTAGTGAACATCACAAAAAAAAAACATTTAAAATCCACCCAGGTGGGGGGCTTTGCCCCCCAGACCCCCCAAATAAATATATCAACTCCGAGAATGCACTACACAAAAGGGCATACTCCGATTAAGAGGAAACTAGTTTTTATCCCTGGAAAAAAAAAATGATAAAACAAGCATTTGATGGATTAAGATTTGATGAATAAAAAAGAGGCATTCAATAAATAGTTTGTTCGACAGTGATAGGGACCCACACATACACATACTAGTGCAGTGTTTTGGTCATGGTTTCAGTTAGTCAATGGCTAGAAGTACAGGATTGTTTATATGAACATCCAGTTTATTGAATGGGCATTTTATTGGATGTGAGCTTTGTTGAACAGGCAAGTAAATGAGTATTTGAGATGTGTGCAAATGTTTGCAGGTTATGATTAGAGTAAATGTTAGGAAAGGGGATAGATTTAGTGTATGTGTGTTTGTGTGTGTGCTATAGGTTTATGCTAAGGCTTAAGTAAAGGGACTATTTTAATGGTGTATGTATGTCTGTGTGTGTTTCTTGTTAGAGAAAGAAACCTTAAAACAGATCGATTTGTGGGGCAGATGGGCTGAATATTTGGACAATGCGTAATGTAGAATTGAAAACCTTTTTTATTTGCCAATGACTGCACTGCCTTAAACAAGAACTCTCCAGGGATATAAAACAGGTTGAGACCATGTTAAAGTGGTACTGTAAGCTGTCCGTCTTAAAAGTGACTCCAGGGAAGATGACAATCTTTTTTTTTCTTCAAAATAGCAGCAGATGAATGGTGACAAATGCACCAGATGACCCTACTTTGTGGGGGAAGACTTTCCCTATGGACCTAGACATATAATTGCATAGCCACCTGGGTAATATTCCTAAATATGACCTGAAAACTTTGTGGGAAAAGCTTCTTATATGGATACACATGGCAGAAACTTGGTTTCTCCTTGCTGAGTCACATAGCAGTCAGTAAAACATTTCTGGCTCCATGTTTGCTCTCTATACTACGCCATCTACCCACAACACACACACACACACACACACACACACACACACACACACACACACACACACACACACACACACACACACTTGGCTGAATTTATATGGGGAGGGAGGAGAAAATGCATCAGTACAGCTGTGACCATTAACTCTTCTGTATACTCTGGCCTGGAGTTATGCCAAAGCTTTCTTACTTTCTAATCTCTTCGATATCAACCGCAGAAATCCTCCCATTTAGGCCACCCCTGAGGGTAAGATTTTAAGCTCATATTCAACCTGGGGGCTAAGTTGGTTTACAAACTGCATACTTGGCCATCTTGGAAACTTACATTATTTAAATTTTACAGCAAAAGCCTGTTTGCACTATACAAAGTAACTCCATGGGAGATGGTATGGGAAACTTGTCTTCTGCTCTGGGGGCCCTCATGTATGACAGTTAAATGCGGGCTGATTTAAGATCAAGAATGGAAGGCAGCAGGTATTAAGTGGCTTTTAGATCTCACCATGAATGTACAAGGGCAACAGTCCATAGACAGTTTTGAAGGCTTAAAAATGGTGCAATCTGTAAGTGAAGTCACATTGGGAACATTTAAGACTCAGGTACATGATTAGCAGATTATTTTAAGAATGTGACAGCTGAACATTTTCCTCTTTCTGAATCACTTAAGAACTTTATTATTCAAGTCACCTGCCATAAAACACCTTAGTGCATCAAGATTATATGTAGACCTGATTTCCTTTTCTGCAAAAAGCTAATTGTGTGGTCAACAATATGAGAAAACTATATTATGCATTTATAAAGGCTACTGGAAACCATTCGATAGTTTCAAAAAAAGGTGCAAGATGGCCTATACTTCAGCAAATGCCAGATAAGTTAAAGCAGCTCTTTAAAATACAAGTGCCTCCTCTAGCAGCATTCCTTTATGGGTTGGGGGGGGGCTTCCCACAGAAGAGAACTTGCAGATGACTGAATACAATGGCTAATGCAGGCATCTATAGTTAGATCAAATAAAGAATCTACAAGAGAGCCTTTCTAGGTGATGGGATACCAGTAGAAATTCCAATGCATTACACCACAGATATACCTCAAATGGAACATCTTTTTATTGACAATTAGAGATAAGACCTTTATACCAGCCTAGGTAGTTTCTTAATATCTTCCTGTATAAATGTTTTCCTTTCAGACAACTTATTATTGCCTGATATATATATATATATATATATATATATATATATATATATATATATTTAGTATGTGTACATTCATGGATTCCCTGAATTCATGGTGGTGTATTCTGGCATTCACTATTTTCAAATCCATGTTTACCTTTCCCAATATTTGATGGTCCATGATCTGTTATATTTTAATAGTTACTTTGAAAAAAAATGTCTGTTTATGTATTTGTTGGTGTCTGTGTGTGTCTTAAACTATCTTGTTTTCTGGTAATGCATGCTAACCCTAAACCTGACCCTGTGCCTAACTCTAACCCCACACCTTAACTTAAAAACCTTTCCATGACACTTCCACTAAAAAACAAAGCAGAGGCTAGTGTTATGGAGAGGTTTTAGTGTAGTATCACACAAGGAATATGCTTTCTTTTGACAATCTTCAGTAGGTTCAATGTGCTTTTGCAATAGTGTAGTAGTTTGAAATAGTCAGCTGTTTTATGTTCAATTTTATAATATTTTGACCTACCACATTGAAATCATACATCTCTGTCTCTCTGCCCCCCCTTCTCTCTCTCTCTCTCTCTCTCTATATATATATATATATATATATATATATATATATATATATATATACACACACACACACACACACATGCATTCATAATCTGTGTTAAAAAGTCAAATATTCCTTTTGTTTGAAGTGGTGCAATCTTTGGGTTATATTCTTAGTGTTGGGGAGGTTCAGGAACCACGGGCACCTGCAAAAATAGCCCTCTTCCATTATTGTTCCAAGTAATATTTCATGCATTATTTGCTTTCATCTTTGAATTAAACAGAATATGTTATGCTGTTTGTTGTTTTGTATTCAAAATTTAATAACTGAGTATAAGCATATACAATTGTCTTAGTTTTCACATGTTTTCAGATAGCGTCAGATGCTGTCTCTTTGTTATGACCTGATATTTTCAGATAGCTTCAGATGCTGTCTTTATTATGACCTGATGTTTTCAGAGGGCTTCAGATAGCTGTCTTTTTGTTATGACCTGATGTTTTCAGAGGGCTTCAGATAGCTGTCTCTTTGTTATGACCTGATGTTTTCAGACGGCTTCAGATAGCTGTCTCTTTCTTATGACCTGATGACAGTGGCACTGCTGTTTTCATGTAACAGAAGGTACAGCCCACCATTACTATACTCTGAAACTGATGGTTTATACCACAGGCATCTTATTTATTTATGTATATATGTATGCATGTATGCACTTTTATTTGCTTACTTATTTGCCTACTTATCTACTTATTTGTTTATATTTTATGTATTTATTTATTGGCATTTGATTATCAGCAAAGTCCACTGGGCCATAAAAATTCAATTTTCGGTGGAGGCCCACAGAGAAATGCTCCAAGCTGTACATAAGCAAAACATAGTCAAATTCTTTAAGGACATTTTTACAAGATTTACATAAAATAAGTTGCTTGAAAAATTATACAAAAGAACATTCAAATAGCTGCATAAGGATCGTAAGTACAATTTTATAGGTACAGTATTTACAACAATGGAGTATTAGTTTGAGCAACATCCATAGGCATTAGACAATACAAGGAATTAATGGACTATAAAGTGTAAACTGGCTGAATGACAGTGATGAGTTATAGTACTAAATAAAATGCAGAGTTCAAATGCAAGTTATAGGGAGCAGGCAAGAAAAGGTACATGTTTCTTAGAAGAGGTATGAGGGTTGGGAATAGAGGCAGGTGTAAAAGGGAATTTTGTAGAATATGTTAGTACAAGAAATAAAAGAGATTAGCAGGGACTAGGGAGGACTTACTAAGTTCAGCAGACAAATTAGGTAATGGCAGAGGGAGAAATAGAGCAGTTACATATCCAACTGGAGAGGAAGTGGTTTTGAAGAGCAGTTTTAAAGTTGTTAGGATTATGTTGAAGGTGGATGACTGTAGACAGGGAATTTCATTTTTTAGCCATGGTCCAAGACTAAAATAATGGTCCTGCAGGTAATCTACGTTTAAGGACTTGAAGAAGCTGCCGCTGTTCAGATTGTAGTGGCGTAGTGGGCTTATAGAGGGTGAATAGTGAGTTTAGTGTGGGGCAGAGTTGTGGCTTATAAATAAGTTTGTGAGTAATTGTAAGCTGGAGAAGTGATAGGTAGTGAGGAAGTTCAGACCATTGTAACTTTTTTAGGGCAATGCAGTGATGAGTTGAGTGGTGGGTGTTTGTAGTGAATTTAACAATCTTATTGTAGCATGTTTCTAATTTTAATCATAGGGAAGAATGTAGATTGGTAAACAATGAATCACCGTAAGTTAGAGAAGGCAACAGGAATGCTTGTGCTAAAGTTAGTTTGGATGGGAGGGAGAGAAATTTGCTATGTTGATAGAGCAGTCCTACCTTCTTATGGGTCTTAGATATATTGTTTTGAATAAGTAAATCATATATGAGGTTTTCATTTATTATTACTTCTAACTATTTGGTGTGGGCCACTAACTGAATGTTTGTAGTGTTGAAAGAATAAATGTTGAGGTCTGATTTATTTATATGGGAGTGTCTCTTGGGTGTGAAAATCATAAGTTTATTTTTTGTTGGGTTAAGAGAAAGATGGTTAGTGTAAAGCCAAGTCTCCACAGAGGGAAAGGCTGCCTGGGTATCTTGATAAAGAATTGTAGCATTTAGTGCAAAGCAGACTATGGTCAAATCATCTTTATATTGGACAAGGGAGCCCTGTGAGACAGCCAAGTGGAGTTTGTTAATGAAAATTTTAAAAAGCAGAGGGCCTAAGCTGGAATCTTGCGGGACACCTGTGGGGTTAAGAAGATAGGGGAAAATGGAAATGTGCCACTTTACAGCACGGGCTCTGTTAGAGAGAGAGCTTTGAAATTAGTTGACTGCCTGGGGAGATAATCATATGTTAGATAACAGAGATAAGAGGATATTATTGAGATGGTGTGAAATGCCATTGACAGATCCAAGAATGGGGCAGATACAATGTGCCCTGAATCCCTAGCTTTGTTGACTGTGTCTAGGAATGAAATCAATGCAGAGGATGTGTTGTGACCTGGTGACATAAATGGGTAAGTGAATAGATGCAAGATTCCTTCTCAGCCTTATCATTGACTTTAATGTAAAGTTGTAAAGCAGAATTTATTAAAAATGTTACCAGGCCGAATTTATTAAAAATGTTACCAGGCCATAAGGATGGTGTTGATTCTGTATTGGAAAGCCAGGTTGTCAATCAACACACTCATCAGCAATACCTATCAGTTTGTGGAAAGACTTAAATGCTGTGGAGATTAAATCTTAATGACCTGAAGAATCACTCTAGTTGCTGTGATTTAAGTATTATAATGTCTGAGTGTGCATAAGTACCTGATATAGATGTGCTCATAACTCTGAGGTTCCAAGAGTTGTTGAAAACTGATACAACCACGGTCATAGAAAAGATACACCAATTAGTTTCTGAAAAAAAATCTAAGTAGGAACAAGTTATTTAAGGTATTTTGTATTACTTTTTTCAATGGCAGCATTCCTCTCAATAGCCAATCCCCAGAGCAATTTAGCAGCTTTGAAACCAAACCCTAAATATTACTTATAGAAGCGAGATTTATTTTGAAATAATTGATTTAATGCAAATTAGGACATCAGCCTTAATCAATGTGAATTTTGTAGATTCATATCTTCATAGACTGTTACTAGGGTAATGTAGCGGGGGGGGGGGGGCTGTCCTTTCTAATCCTAGCCAAGTATTCCTGAAATAGTGATGTCCTGTATCCAAACAAGACATTGAGGGCCAGAAATTCATAAGCTACCTCTTTCTATAAGGGACATGGGCACCAGGCCTGGTGTAAATTTCCTATTCCCCATCCATTGGTCTAGGTTGCTCTTAAGCAGGTTAATAGACGAACTCAGCTTGACATGGATGGGAAGGCTGTTTCATATGATGGGCAGTGTCTGGGATACATATCTGTTTCTCCAGCATATTCCGTTTAAGTAACAGACAAAACTCCGGTCCCAAGACGTTATATTTCTGGTACTTTGACTTATGAATATGTAGGAGATTCATAAGTGTGTGGTTTGCAAAAGCCTTGTAAGCCAGGCATAGATCACGCCTCAGCAATCTGTAGGAGACTGAGTAGAGAGAAAGGGCTTTAAGGCACTCTGCATAAGGCAGGTTTGTTATGCCTTGTATTTTTTTTTTTTTTGTAAGGAACATCTAAGGTTGCTTTAGTTGCTGCATATGCCTGGCCAGATATATACCAAAGGGAGCATTGTACTCTATGATTGGTGTGATAAGTGTGGAGTAACTTGTGATAATGACCTCTCTGGACCTAAATGCCATGCCATTACATATAAATTGTGAAACATAAAATGATTTCCTCACCACTGTGGCCACATGGTGGTCGAAGGTAAGGCTACTATTTACATGCATACCCAGATCCCTGACCACTTGGTCAACTCTTATGGGTGTATTAAATGTGTTTTACCCTTAGTGGAGAGGCAGTTGCCTTCTGTACTTTTGTGAATTATTTAAATAAAAATGCCATCTGTATTATTCATGCACAGTCTGGTGAGAATGATTATAACAGGTAATTCTGCCTGTTCTGCATCACATTATGTAGCCTTGTTTTGTTAATGCAGAGAGAGAGAGAGAGATTACACCAGATGTTCATGTTGACAAAAAAGCTGGTAGCCAGCTTCATCTGAGTTTTCCAGCCATGATACAGAAAAAAAACTCCTGACACATTCTTGTCACAATGTACATAAATCCATGTCTCCCAAACAAGTCATGGTAAGCATCTTAAAAGGTAACAGACATGGAAGTTGGGGCAGACTCACGAATGATAAATATTGTGTTGACCCCATACTTTCCAGCAATCAACTTTATTTAGGTTAAGATGACCAAGGCAATGCAGCAAAGCAAGAAAGTTCCACAACAGGAGATTTCATACTTGGAAAATGAGCATTACAGATCTTCTAATGCTAGGCCATTCAACCCACTGTGTCTTTCTGATATACTTTCCCACCACAATATGAAGCGTATGGTGAAATGGATGTGTGTGGACATGTCTAGAGATACTTGGGAAAGATCCTGAGGAGATCATTTGAATAATAGTATGACATTATTCATAGATGATCTGTAGGCTGTGGAGTCTGTAACTTAGAAATCTACTGTGAATAAGACAGTAATAGAATTCAAACAGACTGAATAAAAATTAGGTTCTCCTCTGTATTTAAGCTTTTATTACATCTAAGAAATATTTTTTGTTAAGAAACAACCAGGCTTGAATGCACGGCTGCCTCATTACTGGGTTACAGTATTACCGAATGGAAATACAAGGGTCTGTATCAGAACATTGAAGTATTAAAATTTCGAATGTTCTGATATCGAACACTATTCAGCGAACGCTAAGAATAGTGAAGCTTCAGAACAGCAAATTCTTTCCTTGGGAAAGAATTCGGTTGGCCGTTTCTGTGGCTTCGCTATTCTTAGTGCTGTGGTAGAAAGTTACGGGTTGGGTTCTGGTAAGTGTGCTATTGTTTGTACATTAGGGTTAGGGGCAGGTTAAGTGAGTTAGGGTGCGGGGTAGGCGTGTGTGCAATAGTGACAGACTTTAGGGTTAGGGGTGGTTTAAGTGAGTCAGGGTTAGGGTGCGGGTTAGGTGAGTGTGCGATAGTGACAGACCTTAGGGTTAGGGTTTGGTTAAGGTAAGTGGGTAGATAGTAGTGTATGTTTAGTTTAGTGTAGCGTTAGATGTAGGAATTTAAGTGTATGCGTGTGGTTGTTGTTTGTTTGATGTGCTTGTGTTGTGTGTATGTGTTTCGGAGCAGTAAATTTTTTCCATGGGAAAAAATTTGCTGTTCTGAATGTTCGATATTTTCATGTTTAGATGTTTTGGGGCAGATGAAATAGCGTTCGCTATTTTCATCTTTCGATAACATGATATAAACGTGAATACAACCACTTGACGAAATACTCTACTATAGGTAAGAAACGTTTACATTATCTGAGTTGTCATGGCTATGGCATATGCTCCTCTTGTCATTTCTTTGAGTATTTTCACTGATAACCTGAAATTTTTCAGTGTTCCAAGAGGAATTTGAAAGTGACATAGGCTTCAATTATTCTTTGCCATCAGACAACTAAAGCAAGACAGAAAAATGAATTACGGCTAATAATAACCCCCACTTACAACAGGATTATGACAAAGCATGAATTCTTTAACTTTATTACTATTATTATTACCATTATTATTGACATTTGGTTACCAGGAAAGTCTGACCAAGTAGGAGCCCATTTTCAAGGGAGGCCCGGAGAGAAAAATTCCAAAGTATTACAAAACATTTGAAGAATAATAATTTTACGACCTTTAAAAATAATATAAAAAAAAACAACTGTACCTGCTCTGTAATCTAACCTCCTCCTTATATGATAACTAAACTCCCTTGCTTTTTGCTACTGCTGACTGATATTTTCTCCAAAAGTATTATTTTTCATCAATTGCTGATACTGGTACAATGATGCTGAGTAATATATCTCTGTTTATACCTTGTTGATTGAATTCATGTGGCAACCAATACAATTCCTGCTTTTATGTATATATTCTATATATATTACTGTGATCACTATATGTAACACTGTATCTACTTTTGTACCAATTAATGTTTAATATTTTCTGTATGCTCTTGTCTGAGCTTTTCTCCATGGGCCTCCACTGAAAATAGGCTATTTTAGGCCCAGTGGACTTTCTCTGTAAACAAGTTCAATAAATACAAATAAATAAATAAACAAACTGCAATTTAAATAATTACACAAAATTAGACATCATATGAAAACATTGGTTAAGAATAGGCGCAAGTTATAGGATAATGATTTAATAGGAACATTTTAGACAGTTTATAGAGAAATGAAAAGTAAGTTAGTATAATACAAAGAGGAATTGCAATATAAAATGAGAGAAAAACAGGCTTATTCTACATTTACAGAGAAAGCCAAGGGAGAAAAATTGATAGAAGTAAGGAGGCGAGTGAAGAAGGAAGAATAAGGCGATGTAAGGTATGAATAGGTATGTGTTCACATTTCTGGATATAGTTTATCCTAATGTTGAGCAAGAACAGAGCCAGCTTTTGATTAGAAAGCCTTTCAGTATTGTTTTGAAGGATGGGAGAGAAGGTATTGTCCTAATGGATGGAGATAAGGAGTTGCAGCCCTTAGCATAGTACAAGTACCGACAATGCCCAGCAGATTTAATAGGTTTATGGACAGACAGGAGTTTTTAATTATTGGATCATAATCAACTAGGAACATAGTTATGTAGAATGTTATTTAGTGCTAGACAAGCAGATGGATTTTGGATAATTTTATAGGTGGTATGAAACTGTGTACATGTTAGTTGATAGGGTAATTCTACCAATTTAGACTTTTTAGTGCAGTACAGTGGTAGGCTCTGAATGGGGTATTTGCTACAAATTTAGCAACTTTGTTATAGCATTTTTCAAGTTTTGATTTTTCTGATGTCTGAAGTAAGGATGGGAGCACCATAAAGAAGTGTGGGGGAGAGATCAGTATTGGCAAGTGTAGCTTTAGTTGCGTCAGTGAGCAAGTCTTTGGCTCAACAAAGCATTCCTAGTTTTTGATGAGATTTTCCCACTCAGTTTTGGATATGCATGTCAGAGGTGCCGGTAGCTATTGAATGGTGGGGGAGGAGAGGGTTCATAGTTTCATAGGTAGGTACTAGGCTATTGGCCCTAGGGCCTATATAAGCCTAGCCAAAGGGTGAGAGGGGCACTTAGTGATCTAAAAAGGGTAATTTTTAAAAACTATTTACTACCACAACATAGGTTCACTTGGAGGACATTTTAAGCTTATCCAATTTCCCTAGGTTCATAGGTGTTTACTAGGCTTACAACCACAATGGCCTTTGTAAGCCTAGCTATGCATCCCAAATCTCTGACAAGTTCTGATACCATTGATAAGTGTAAGCATGGGCCTGGGAGATGAACCATTTACAGCTTACTTGTTTGCATTAGGAACATAAGTGTCAAACCAGGGATGGATTTCTGGTTTCCCATTCAATTGTCCAAGTTGCACTTGAATTGGGTTAGGGAGGATCTCTGCTTCACGTGGATGGGGAACCTGTTCCGTAGACGTAGTAGTCTCTGAGATAAAAAACAAGAAATCTCCGTGGTATCGCTGAAGTCTCAAAACAATCCACTAAAGTGTAGTGGGTCCAAAAACAAAACAATGTAAGAAACTTCTCTGTGTGGAAGATTTTCAGACCATATATTTCTAGTTAATCACTGTATATTAATCAGATCAGACAATAGTAATAGAAGTAGCGAACTTAAACTCGTCTTAAGTCAAAAGAAAACAAAAAATCATAATAGAAAATATATAATTGTACAGCATTACTAAGTATTCAAAAGTAATCCAAGCAAGGCAGGCAGTCTGTTTCCATTCGAAAATCCTTTATTAAGTACACAGACAAGCGATCCATGTAAAACAAAAATAGAGGAATAATTTCCTCAGAAGCTTTCTAAATATATATATATACTTTTTATCAGGCATGGGAGTGGTTTATTGTGCTGTAAAACAAAGTGTTATTGGTACACATGTTAAATTCACATCCCTTCCCCCATTCGAGCTGGTCCTGCCCTGCTTAGTAGCTGTCATTTATTTACTTATTTATTTTTATTTTACATTTGTTGACCGGGATAGTCTGACTGGATGCATGTCCATTTTTAGCGGAGGTCTGGTGAGAAAAGCTCCAAGGGTAAGCAGATACAGCATTACATAATACCAGCATTACATATTACAAACAGACTATTTACAGAGATTACATAAGTAAGCAAGATGAACAAGTTCCACAGGTTAGAGTTAATCCTGAGCGGAAGTCAGGATTAAATTAAATTACACAGTAAACTGGTTAACAGATTTTTTTACACATTCTAGAGAGAGTTAGCCAGGCTTGATACATTGACATAGCCAGTTAAGTGACAAATGTTGTTTGAGTCTAGTTTTAAATTGACCTAAGGTGGAAAGTAAGGTAATATCAGCTGGAGGAGAGTTCCAGGATCTACTTATAGAGTTTGCAAAGAGAGAATCATCGGCTGTGTTATTAATTTTGCTAGTCTGAATTAGTAGTTTGTTAGAAGATCAAAGCAGTCTAGGATTGTTATAAAGGGTGATAATATTTTTAAGTGCAGGAGTATTATCCTGATTATAGAGGATTTTATAGGCCATAATCAGTTGGTTATACTGGATTAGGCTGGGTAGTTCAAGCCACCCAAGCTGATTTAGATTGATGCAATGATGTTTCCTAAAAGGCAGCCCAGTGGCAAATCTGGCAATGTGGCTGTAGCAAATTGAGAGGGGTTAGGAAGGCTTTTATTCTGTAAAGTGACCCTAGTTTTTTATTGATGGTTTTGATAGTTTGGTTAACATGTAGGTCGAATTTTAGATTATTGTCTATGATGACACCTAATAGTTTTGTAGAGGGGTCAGGGGAGATTATTGTGCCATCATTTGAATTTATGGTAAAGGTGAAAGCGGTAGACCTACGTGTTGGTGAAAATAACAGCATTTTAGTTTTTTTGGGATTTAGGATCAGACAATGTTCAGAAAGCCAGTTTTCTATTGTATTAAAGGTCATAATAATATATAACCCTTATGTACTTTAAATAACATTTATAATGATGTGGTTCTTCTTATTTAACCAGATTATTAAGTCTATGATTTTATCCAAGACAGTATACTACATGACTAGAAATATATCAACCTTAGTTCATCTGGCAATCAAAAAATATATATAAATATATACCTATGCATTTTGCATGTAAAAATCAATTTCTATTTTCATAACCTATTGTTAATAAAGATCACTTTTGTCCTTCTAGACTTCTTCAGGTCTGTGTACAAGAACCCTAAAAACAATTTATAAAAATATATATACTTGTATAATTAGTTAGTATTGTTATTGCACATCATTTTGAATAAAGTGGAAAAAATAACCAGAAAAAATGCATGTATGATGATGATGGAAACAAAATATACACTTAAATTTCAACTGATTTAAAATGGTATTTAAAACCAATCTGTAGAATAAAATAAAATAAAATGCAATTAGTCATGTAAACAATGTGGCGATTTTCTAAGTTCCATTGCACTTTTAATTGAACAGTAGTAGTTTAGTCCAGGCTTCCTAAAAGAGTTCAGCTTTAATTGCCACATGAGTTCATGTTTCTCCAGAATATTCGGAATGTCTCCTTCAAGATCACCCATATCTATGCGATCCAGGATCTGGAACTTAAAACTTGTGCGTCTTTTATGAAGAGAAAGGTGTTTGGCTAGTGCATTATTTTTACATCCAGAGCGGATTTCTGACATATGACATGAAATCATATGCTTGAGTTTATTTACAGTCTTGCCCACATAGAATGCATCACATCCATTGCATTGTGACCTGTAGATTACTTTTGTAGTGTTACAGTCACCCCATGCACTGGTTTTAATGATCTTCTTTAAATAAGGGCAATAAAAACTATCACCTTGCTGTATAAATATACAAAATGTACAATTAGTTTCAGATCTTTTAGTGCTTTTCTCATATGGTCTAGGTTTAAATTCAACAAAACTTCTAATGTTCCTGGCCATCCTATAAACAAATGATGTGTAATAACAATACTAACTAATTATACAATTATATATATTTTTATAGATTGTTTTTAGGGTTCTTGTACACAGACCTGAAGAAGTCTAGAAAGATGAAAGTGAGTTTTGTTAACAATAGGTTATGAAAACAAAAAATGATTATTACATGAAAAATGTATATGTATATATTTATATATATTTTTTGATTGTCAGATGAACTAAGGTTGATATATTTCCAGCCATGTAGTATATTGTCTTGGATAAAATCACAGACTTAATAATCTGGTTAAATAAGAAGGACCACATCATTATAAATTTTATTTAAAGAACATAAGGGTTATATATTATTATGACAGCTACTAAGTAGGGCAGGACCAGCTCAAATGTCACACTGATGGGGGAAAGGATGTGAATTTAACATGTGTACCAATAACACTTTGTTTTACAGCACAATAAACCACTTTCATGCCTGATAAAAAGTATATACATATATTTAGAAAGCTTGTGATGAAATTATTGCTCTATTTTTGTTTTACTTGGCTCGCTTGTCTGTGTACTTAATAAAGGATTTTCGACTTTTGGTTACATTTCTAGTAATCATTTTATATCGGAATTGCTGCCTACTGAGACTTGTCTGCATATATCAACTGGACACAAGCTGATTTAAGTATATTTTTCTCTGCACTTATTTAAGATTTGAGTCAGTAAATATTGTGTGTCTTTGATTCAGTAAATATTGTATCTGTCTCTCTGCAGTTAGTTTCCCACACCCCCTCCCTGTTTTCTGTTGTGGTGTTAATCTTGGTGGCTTTGGAATTGCCTGCCCCTGCTGTAAATCTCTTTTTGCACACTCCTCCTGGACCCATCTCATTTGCTCACTCAAATGAGTACAGTGAGATCATATTTTGAATTTGGATACTCCTACCAGTCCCATCTCCTCTGCGGTGTACAGAGAAAGCACTTGGGAAGGACATTCCCCTATAGCATCTTAATATGCTCTGTTTCCTCCATCTCAAAAAAAAAAAAATGCACTTCATCTGCCTTACTGTATTTGTGTTTCTTCCTACTTTATTACCTTATTTTGCTTTTGCCTCTTCTTAAAAATACTCAGTTGAATTTATTCTGCTGCCTTTATTACTGCTTGTTAGTAGCCTGACTAAATTGTAACTGTTATTCTAAGGCCCTTTGTTTAAGCACTTGGGCTTCAAACCAGTTGTTCTACATTAAGAAGGTTTGTGGTCTGCACTGTTGTGGAAGGACAGGTAGCGTACATCCTTCTAAGTTGTGAACTGCAAATTGAAGGCTCAGTGTCCGTTATTCCCTAAAAGTGTATTAGTTCTGGGTTAAGCACTTGGGCTTCAGGCCAGTTATTTTACATTAAGAAGGTTTGTGGTCTGCACTCTTGTGGGAGGAGAGGCTAGATTCTGCCCTTCTGAGCTGGGAATTTCTGGTTAAAGGCTTATTGCGCATGCTTACTTGAACTGTTTCTTTCTGAAATCGGTATGCCTTGTTTGCTGTAGCATAGACTAGATTCAGGTCGGCTGGATCTAGCTTTGATTGTATAGCTTGTGCACTGATCCAGGCTGTCATTTTTGGAGAAGGTTTCTCTGTACCCTAGTGGCAGGACTGTGCAGTTAGAGCTTGTCTGATTGAAGACTGCTGGAACAGGGCTCAGTTTTAAGCTTTTTAACTGGTAAATTGGGTAAAGTGTTGTTTTGATTGTATCTGCTCTATTTTCTGGAAAAAAAAAAAAAAAATATATATATATATATATATATATATGAATGCAAATGTCCAAAGCTGGAAGGAACACCACCAAATAACTGTTTCAAAGAACAGGATACCAAGTACTCCTTCAGAAGTGGTTTCAACCCAGAAGTTATAGTTTATTGCATTTTGGGCTAATTTGAGTGCTCTATTTTCTGGACCACACAGTTTTTCCGCTTCTTCAGACATAAGTGTCTGGTGTTCTGCAGAGTCTACAGTAGCAAAGAGACAAAAGAGTGAATTTGGAGTGATTAAGTACCACTTTTCTGCTTTTCTTGCTGTCTTAACTAATTCCACCTAAAACGCCAGTTTTTTAGCGAATCTGTGATTTAAAAAGTTTGTTATTGCTACATATTGTACTTATTTGCTGCCTGCACATGAATTAAGTCATTTTTGTGTTTAAATAATCTGTTTAACTGCTGTAGGCTACACACTAAAGTGTGATAGCCTTTTCTGTGCATTTAAAGTGTTATTTTGATTGTATCTACTCTATTTTCTGAAAAAAATATACTTGTTACCCGCCTTTCTGAACTAGTATAGTCCAGTTTTCAGGTTATTGCTGAGTCCAGGGCTGAGTTACAAGTTTCTGTGTTGCCCATACCTTACTTGGATAGAAGGAAGTTTCTCTGTTCACCTGTGAGAGAGGGGAGCTTTAAGCAGCCTATCTGTCACTGGAGGAGTGGTTTCAGCCCAGAAGTTAGTAGTTTATCAGCCATTTTGGGCTAATGTCTATCTCTTTCTCTTCCCTGCTAAATGCGGTTTTGTGCACCGGGCAGCACCATTTAGCTAGAGTTAAACTATTCTCAGCTCCACAAAGTCTACTCTTCAATTTTTCCCTTGGAACTAGACAAACCTTCAACTTTAGCACTCAAACCATTCATTTCACAGTCAAGCACTTGCTTAAAACTCATAGCAAGCACTAATTAACCCTAGCACTAGACCCCCCATACTGTCCAGAAGGACAAGGCTCTCTATTCGTCCCCACCAGCCAATCAGAAAAACAGCTTACTCTACCTATTCAGGCATGTCGAAAGGGCAGTTTCCACTGTACTCTCCAGTTAAACTGGTGAATCTGGGCATTTTGAGGCAATGTTACAGCTGCCTCATATACACAGACAACCCTCTCCTCCTACCATCAAACACTAATATATGTGAGAGATGCAATTATACAGCCAAACTGGAGGCAAAGCTCTCTCAACCCAAGACTGGAACTGACAGTCAAGAGGAGAAGGGCTATACTTGCAACACACCACTAGTCTCACATAGACCTAATAAAGTAACACCGGCAAATAACACACATGAATACATGAAAACATACTCGGAGGCTCTAAATAAAAATCTGCAAAAGCAACAGAGACCTCCAAAGCAGACATCCAAGCAACCTCCACACCCCATCACCAACCATGAAACACATACTTCACATAATCAGTGTGCCACTCAATCACAGCCCTTAACGCAAAATAACATACCCAACACACTAGTAATAGGAGACTCTATAGTCAGGCACACTGATGTCCCACTAACTAGGCTGGACAAGGAGAAGGTTACAGTTAACTGCCTGTAAGGTGTCAGGATCTGCCACATAACGCAAGCACTCAGGTCACTCCAGAACAACTACAAATACAACTCTGTCATTGTCCATGTTGGTGTGAATGACCTGAGACATACCTCCCTGGACTACATGAAAAGAGACATCGAAAAGCTCTTGATCATGTAGCCCAGGCCGGTATGACCCTGACCCTGAGTAGCATCCTGCCCTCACCAAGAATGATGCCACAGTATAAAGAAAAAATTATCAATTTCAACAATTGGCTAAGTTTCTGGTGTCATTCAAAGGGGATCCAGTATCTGTCCACCTGGGATGACATGCTCAACAAGCCACGTTACTTCGCAAGAGATAGCTTGCACTTGTCTCCCTTAGGCTTTCAAATACTGGCCAAAGCTCTTGATGCCCCCATAGTGCTTTTTTTAGGCAAGGCACAAAAGACAAACCCACCACCATAAATAGCACAAGTAACCAAAAACTGAGGGTAATGCTACTCAATGCCAGAAGTTTAAACCTCAAAATGCACACACTCAAGGCACTCCTCAGTATGGAGAACATCGACATCTGTGCAGTAACAGAGACCTGGTTTAAGGTTCCTGAGAGTACCCCAGCACTACTAGGCTATAACTCATACTATACCTTTCGGCCACAGAACCAGGACCGAAACACATAATGCAGGGGTGTATCCATATTCATCAAGGATACCCACACCTCCAGGTTAGTGGTGCAGCACAATGCATCAGAGATCATCCATGTGCAACTAACAAAGGGCAAAACTGCAATCCAGATTGTAGCTTGCTACAGATCACCCACCATGGGCCAGGACCCCCATTCCGCATTTCTGGAGACACTGGGAAATATGAAGGTCCTACCAAACACCTTAATACTGGGTGATTTCAATTACCCAAACATAAACTGGGAGAACTACTCAAGTACTAACTCCCTTGCCCAATGCTTCCTAGAATTTATAAATTCGAATGCCCTGGATCAACTGGTCAATACCCCCACCAGAGGGAACAACATATTGGACCTGGTCATCACCAACATGGGCGACCGGTGTTCCACACTGGAGGTCAACCCCTCGCTGGTTAGATCAGACCATAGACTAATCACTCTGGATATCCACATTCTGCCCCCACCCCCAGTCAAGGAAACCACCATGAAAAACCTTTCAAAAGCAAACTTCACATTACTTAAGACTGAGGTGGAAAGGTTCACAGCCCCCATGCTAAAGGACAATGCTGTCCAAGCTGCTGAAACCTTTACAAAGGCACTCTATGAGCATCTGTAGGAATGCATGGATCGTGCTATCCCAAGTAAAACCAAGACTCACTCTTCCAAGAAAAGGAAACCAGACCGGACCCCTGCCATAAACATGCCATACAACAGAAGGAGGAAACTAGTACAGAAAAGAGTAAAATCCCAAGAAGGAAAGACATCCCTGATCAGTATCAGCAAGAAACTACAATCCCTCATTAAATCATCCAAGGCTAGTTTCCAAAGAAAAATTGCCAATGACTCCAAAGATAACCACAAAGCGTTCTTTAGCTATGTCAAGAACCTAAGTGGAAACTCTCAGATCTGGTCTGAGTTAGAGCAGAATGGTACAAAATACACTGAACCGACTGATATTGCAAACATTCTGGCAGACAGGTTTAGTACAAACTTCACCCCCCTCTCACCCCCTAAAAGGCCCATAACCATACCAGAAGAATGTATAGCCCCGTCAATCACCGACACACAGGTTAAAACAGCCCTATCCAAAGCCAAAAACACAGCTTCAATGGGACTGGACAGGGTCCCAGGCTGTGTCTTACAAGAGCTCCAAAATGAACTAACCCCTCACCTAAACACACTGTTCAAACTCAGCCTCTGTACAGGCTATGTACCCACAGAGTGGTGCACAGCAACAGTTATCCCGCTCCACAAAGGTGGAGCCACAACGGACCCCGGGAACCTGTATAAGGCCCTATAAGCCTGACTATCCTGGTCTGCAAGGCTATGGAATGCATCATCATGGAACTCATTAACAGAGATATTGGGAACCTCCAAACCTTGGACCCTACCCAGTTTGGTTTTGTTAAGGGCAGATCATGCCTCCTAAACCTAGTGGACTTCTTTGAGACAGTTACCAAGGCATTAGACGAGGGCAAGGAGGTCCACACAGCCTACCTAGACCTCGCAAAGGCTTTCGACACCTTTCCACATTCTAGTATTATAGACAAGCTCACCAGCTTGAACATAAACCCCCTACATCATGAAATGGGTTGACAACTGGCTCATGGATAGAACCCACATGGTAAGAGTTGCAGGCTCTATGTCCGACTCTAAACCGGTTACAAGTGGCGTCCCCCAGGGCTCAGTCCTAGGACCCCTCCTGTTCGGTATATACTTCTCAGAGGTACAGGCAAGCATAGGAGAACTATGGCTGACCAAGTTCACAGATGACTGCAAACTAGGGCCATAATTGATTCTCCAGCTGAAACAGACACCCTCCAGATGGGTCTCACTGAGACGGATACCTGGTGTCAAAATCATGGCGTCAAGCTAAATGCCAAAAAGTGCATAGTCATCCCCTTTGGAAAAAAACAAAGTACCCACAAACTACCACATAGGTGGTAGTCCTCTAAATACAAAAAATATAATAAGGGATCTGGGGACCCAAGTAGATAGTAATCTCTCTTCTGATAATCATATTGCCAAGGTGGTTAGAAAATCCTTCTATGTGGCCCACCTAATCACAAAAGGGTTCACATCTAGAACAAAAGAGGTTATCGTGCCTCTCTACTCATCACTCATTAGACCCATCATAGAAGACAACGCCCCATTTGGGATTTACCTTACAAGACACCTGCACCAGTTGGAACGGCCACAAAAGTACCTCACCAAGAGGATTACTGGCCTCAAACAGATGACATGGAACTAATGGCTCTGCTGGACATGGCACAGGTCTCCAGCAAGTGCTATTTATATCACAAGCAAGATTTAAGTCTTTTGAACTGCTAAATCTGATACTTTGTTTTGTGGATTTGCAGGAGGTCCATCAGAGTGGGGTCTGACAATGCCCTGTATGCCAGGCATAGATCTCTCCTCAAAAAACCTGTAGAAGACAGAATACAGGGATAGGGCCTTGAAGCAGTCTGCATAGGATATATTACTTACACCCTGTATTCTTTTAGTAAGAAACCTCTGTGGACATTCCAATTGTTGGATATGCCTGGTTAGGTAAATACCAAAGTGGGCATTGTACTAAATGATAGGTCAGATGAATGCTGAATACAGTGAAACAATGACTTTCTTGGACTTAGATGCCATACTTTTGTTTATAAGTTGCGCAACATAGAATGATTTCCTCATCACTGTAAACATGTGATGATCAAAGGCTAGATTACTGTCTGTATGTCACCAAGTCCCTGACTACTGGGTCAACTCTAAGAGGTGTGTTGTCAATATGATAGTTACCAGGGAAGGATGACTTCCCAAAGGATACTATTATGCATTTCTTGGCATTTAGTTTTAGTACATGTCCCTGACATCAGTTGTTTGTCTGTGTCAGCCCCTCCTGGAGAGCATTTGTGTCAGTGTGAGATTTAATGATGGCTCCTGATTTGCAATCTTATGCAAATTTAGTTAGCCAGAGACCACTGACATTGGCCTTGTCTTCTGAGAAGTAAATGCCAAAAAGGAGTGTTCCAAGGACTGATCCCTGAGTGACTCCAATTATGACTGGCCACTTTGTAGTGGTGACTCCCCAATTCTAACTTCCTGGGTCTTGTCTGTGAGCCAGTTGGCTATCCATGCTCGAGTGGGGTATTGTGTCAAATGCCTTGACCAGGTCAAGGTAGGCAGTGTGATCATACCATAGATATTTTGAGGGGCCCATGTAAGGGATGCAGCATTTAGGAACTGCCTCTATCCATTAGTGGCACAAGGGGCAGTCCTGCAGTATATTTTCTTTTACCCATCCTTAGATCCAAGTTGTATTTGAATAGGGACAGGGATGAGCTTTGTTTTACTTGAATGGATAGTCTGTTCTGGAATAGTGGTAGCCTCTGTAATATATATCCATCTCTCCACAACATTCAGTTTGGATACCTGGACTGAGTATTTCTGATGCCATTTGACTTGCTGATGTTCAGTAGGTCCATCAGTATTGGGTCGGAGGATACCTTGTATGCCAGACACAGGTCAGCCCTAAGCACTCTAGGATACCGAGTATAGTGATAAAACTTTGAGGTGGTCCATACAAGACCTATTGTTTAAGACTTGTATTCCTTTAGTAAGGTATCTTTGTTGGTATTTCAATTGTTGCATGGGTCTGGGCAGCTACATGCCATAGTGGTCATTATACAAAATGATTGCCCTAATGAGGGCTTTGTAATGGGGGACAATAACATCTCTAGATCTAGTCACAATCAATTTGTTTATAAGCTGTGCAATTTAGAAAGACTTTATGACTCTGGACTCTGGGCACATGTTGGTCAAAAGTTAGGTCACTGTACACGCAAGTTCCCAAATGCCAAACAAGTGGGTTAGTTCTCAGGAGGTATTGTCAATTTGGCAGTTCCCTGGAGTAGATGACTTCCCAAAGGATATACTAATGTATTTTTGGAGTTTAGATTCAATTCATGATTCTGGCACCAGTTGTTGTTTGGGACAAAGACAGAGTAATAGATTGGGCACCCCAGAGCAGCCCCTCCTGCAGCAACCTCCTACCGCTCCACAGCAGCCCCCTCCCCAGCTACTCCAATGTTCCATTACTTGGCTATTTCTCCTCAGTTACCATGCACACTGTTCAGACCTGTCAGTGTGCATAGTGCTTTCTTAGTTACTTCTACAATGATTATAGATATTGAAATAAAATAGCACAAACACTGATAGCCTTTTGCTAAACAAACAAAACAGTCTTGCAATGAAAACAG
This sequence comes from Protopterus annectens, assembly GCF_019279795.1. NCBI lineage: Eukaryota > Metazoa > Chordata > Ceratodontiformes > Protopteridae > Protopterus > Protopterus annectens. The sequence continues at coordinate 204,525,008 of NC_056748.1, forward strand.
ACTTAGCATGAGCAGTAAACTTCTCTGCCCTTGAAACTCACATTCATTGAAATGGCATGAAAACCCAGATTCATTTTGCATCTGGCAAGTGAAGGACTAAGCTTATCTCTGGGCTGTTTTCAAACCATAGGCTCCTTATACATTTTTAGGGCCATGCATACATGTATGCATTCTTTGATTCACCTTCCTGATTGTATTAAATTATATTCCTTGTATAATACAGCACAATTGTTAGTGTGTTTTAAATTTACTGTTTTGAACATTTTTTCCAGTAAGCAATGAAACAAAATTTGTGAAACAGTTATGAGAAAACTGACCAATTCAGAACATTTCCATCATAAAAGTCTACTCAAACTTCTGTCATTACAATCCACCAATATCAATAAATATACCCAGTCTTTGCAGAAGTAAAATTCATCTAAATAATTCCACATTAAAAGGATCTGTAACTAATGAAGGGGTTGCTTCTAGGAAACAACTTTATATGTAATTTCTTAATCTACAAATAAAGTGCCTGCTGCCCTTGAAGAATTGACTATGCTACATTAAAAAATGATAAGCTAGTAATACTGCAATAGGGAATGGATGGCAAACTGATAATAGGTTCATAGTTACTAAGTAACTCCTCCAAAGGAGGACATTCACAGGACTGCAGTGTCCACTCCCTTTAAAGTACAACACAACACAGTACAGTATCAACAATCCATCTGCATACTGTGGGAGTAGAACCCACAGTCTTCTGCATCAAAAGCAAATATACTACCAATCGTACTACTAACAATGCAAACAGATTTGGCATAATCAGCATTAAACTTCTCTTCCCCTGAAGCTCTTAGCTCCTTGTAAAATCTACTTGACACTCAACTTAATCTCTCAGCTTTGCAGCACAAGAAATCTGGAAAAAGCCAAAATGTATTTGGGGGCAACAAAGGCCCAAAGCCAGGGACACATTTTAAACATTGCTTGTATAATCTTAAAAAGATGCTAGAATAAAGTGTTTTATGTTACCCTGTGTATCCTGAAAAATAGGATGACTGAAACTTATATGGCTATCATTATTTAGTGAATTCAGTTCTCACTGATTTCCCAGAAAACCACAAATTTTAAGAGGAACAGACCAAAAATATGAGCCAAATATTTTGTGAAAATCTGGACAGTGGAAAGCTATGGATTCAACTCCTTGAATCACAGGTGGTGGTATGGTTAAAGAATTCATGCCCTTGCACCTTGTACCTAAGGTACAGCATTTGAGCCTAAGTAACACTAACCACCAGGTATACCTAACTGGGGCATTTCACACACACACAAACACACCAACCCTCCTCCACATGCGCACACACACACACACACACACACACACACACACACACACACACAATCCTCCTGTGTGCACACACACACACACACACACACACACACACACACACACACACACACACACACACACACACACACACACACACACTGACCCTCCTCCCCGAATGATCATAAGCAAAACAAATGCCACCAACCCTCCTCATGGAATGATCATCAGTAAAAACACCAAATGGCCTGGAATGATGATCAGCAAAAACACAAAATGTGATCGGGCAACACCCTTACCTGGAAGCAGTAGCATATTGAACAGAAAACTCTCCTTAAAAGCTGTATGGACAGGAACGCATGCAGAGATGTATAGGACCATTCTAAAGAAGGACGCATGGGTCCTCCTTAAAGAAGACGCTGCCACCGTGGTCATGCAGCTGTAAAAGTGGGAGGAAGCTCCCTCATCCTATGGTTCCGCCATCCTTAATGCAGATCAAATTTAAGATTACCATCCATTAGTATCCCTAATAATTTGCTATGAGAAATGACTTCAATGGTTAGTAGTCTGTTTTTTTTTTTTTTTAGATTGAGAATGAGTTATGAGTTGCAAAGCCATGTTTCAGTTGCTGTTAAAGCTTCCTGAGTAAGTTTTTTAGAGGTGTGTCACATTGTCAGATGTGCAAATGAGTATGGAGTCATCTGATTACTGTATCAGGGAGTCTTGTTGTATGGACATGGGTAGGGAGCTGGTGAGATTGTTAAAGCGAAGGAGGACCAAGGAAAGAAAGATCCTTGTGGTACACCGTTGTGACAGGGAAGAATGGAGAGACAGTGGAGGGCCATTTTACTGTCTGATGCCTATTAGATAGGTAGCTTTTGAAGCATAGAAGGGTGGGCTGAGAGAGACATGAGGACGTTTGAAGTAGAAGTTTGCTGTGAGAAATGGTATTGAAGACTTTTTAAGCTTAGAAATAAGGAAGAGACTAGTTTGCTGTTATCTCTAGCTTTATTAACAGTATCTATATAAGTTAGAAGTGCATTGTTAGTACTATGGGAAGGATGGTAGCCATGTTGTGTGGAGAACAGGATTTCCTAAAGTACTGTATTTATTTACCAAGGCAGATTAACAATTACAGTCTGTAGTGGTCCTTTACGAACATGCTTGTTGCTACAAACTGCAGTTATTAAAGTGCTCTTTCTATCATATTGCACATCAGGGCAAGAAAACATTTTTGATTAGAACCTTATTTGACTGCAGTTTACTGCTGGCATAAATATTTCAAAATACAGAGCCTGTCAGTGTGAGTGTTTTCTTATCGCTACATTTTTTTATATTGCTTTACTGCAGGCTGTTGGTAGGTAGGTTTAGGAGCTGTTAATGGCCAAGGCCATTAAACCAAGACCAAGTTTAATGAGAAGATTCACCCACATAGCTAATCAAGGGCTTAGCTCTGAAATTCAAATAAGATCAATTAACTGAAGACTGTTATCCTTACTTCAGGTAAAATTTACAAATCAATGTATAATTATGAAGCTAAAGATCCTTGTCACACAAAAGTCAGGGTATTTTTAACAATGGTACAGTTTATACTACAATCATCATTAATCTCTTTTTTTTTCCTAATTTTTATGTAGGCTCGCAGTGTCATGTCAACTGTCATGTCACCTGTCACTTTTTCAGTTCAGGTCTGCTCTCCTACTTGCTTTGACAGTCATGCCTATCTTCTCGCACGCAATCCCACCTATCACTTGTCTGGAGATTCTTGCCTCCTCTTGTCTTGGTTCTGGCTTTGTCCAAACCTGACATATTGGATCATCACTTACTTTCCTGCACATGTGGCCAAACCACAGTAATCTGTTCTTGACCTTCTCTGCAACTCAGGCTACTTTGGCTTCTGCGCTGATGTCCTCATTTTTCATCTGTCCAACAGTGTATGCACAGATGAAGTCCATCATGTCCAAATTTCTTCAGCAGCTCTACTTTTTCTTCTCATATTTCTGTGCTACACAGAAGTGCTGCTCATACTACTGTTTTGTAAACCTTACTTTTCCAGCTTATATACCATTCTTCTCTCAGACTAGCTCTGACATTGGATGCAGCATCTCTGACTTTTAGTTTGATCTCCTCATTCAGATTTCCCTTCTCCTCAACCACACTGAAGGTACCTGAAGCTGTTACACTACTTTTTTTTCTATCTCAGCTTTGAACTTTTTCAGATTACTCCATTTGCTGTCAAGACAACTGTCTTGTCTGTACTCTGTTTTACTGCATGTGCCTTCAGTTTTCTGTTCCAACCCCTATCATTTGCTGAAGTTTCTGTTCTGAGTTTCCTTGTAATACAGCATCATCTTCATTTACCAACTGACCCTCTTCACCCTGTTTATTGATGCACTCAATCACCATTATGAACAAAAAGGGCAAAGAGCTGTGCCCTGACAGAAAGCAACTTCTACTCAGAACCCCTATATGAGTCTGAACGTTGTTTGTGTCATTTGGTTCATATACATAGCCTACACTAATTGTACCAATGTTTCCAGGATATCAGTCATCATAAGGCTGCTCAAATAAACTTTCTTGAGACCATGTTATATGTTTTCTCCACTTCTGTGAATGCCCAGTTGGACTCTTTCCTCATCTCTGATTTCTTATCATCTGTTTGTCTTACTGGAAACATCAGCTGTTGTGAATATCCCCCTTCTTTCTTGGGCATTGATACTAGAATGCATATTCTTCAATCATTTAAGTTACATTTTCTACATATCTTCAGGAGCCATGGTGATCATACTTGCCATGACTTCATCCAACTTGCCACTTTCCCCTGATTTAATTTCCCTTTGTGCACTTTGTTCTTCTTCTAGGGTTTGTTTTTATTCCTTTTCATCATAGGTTTTTATTAGGTTCTTGAAGTACTTTCTCTCTGATTTCCTTTAGACTGGTGAGTACATTTTTGCTGACATCCATTATGAATGGTGTCTCTTCACTATCTTATTTTGCATTCTTTCTATCTTTGCCTTATAACCTGATAGAGCTACTTTGATCAACCTGCTGATGCATTTTCCAGCTGCAGATAAAGTTTTTTATTTACGCATTGTTCTTTGTCAATGAAACTGCCCTCTCAGCTTCTGTTACTACAATTTACAACAACAATGGAATAAAATTTGCAGACTGCAATAAAAACTCAATTTAAAGTAATTACACGGTGATCTTAAACTAAAAAGCAGACTGCAATAGGTGGAGGATTTCTTAGCATATTTACTCCATTTGTCTCATAAGTAAATTGCATCAATAATTTCTGCAAATGCAATACATGGTTGAAGATCATTTATGTAACAGCAATCAGAGAAAGTCTTATTTGTTGTTTGTAAAAGTGCTTAAAAGACTAATGTTAAATGTGTAATGTAGAAGAAATTCAAACTCATGGCTCCTAGAAGCCATTTAAGAGTTTGCAAACAGTTAGACCAGGAATACAAAAAAATTTCCATACCATTTATCTATCAAGAACCTGAAACGTTTGACACTACCAGCCTACCTTATACATTTAGGGGCAGAGTTCCATAATGTTCCTGTTCTATGATGAAAATACCTTCTCTTAACTGACATATAAAATATGACAATCTCACATATAGTGTCATATTTTACATATACCACAGATGAAATATAGTATGATACATATTCGTTGCAGTTATACTGAATTTTTTAAGCCATTTCCAAAGCATTCTTGTCTGTGCTAAGCATGAAATCATACCAAACAATACAAATTAAAGCAATGCCTAGTGAATTCTAAGAGGAAACATGAAATTCAAAATTATTAGATCACAAATTTATTTAGAATAAATCTGTCTTGACACAGTGCATGTAGTGGTAGTACATGCATACAGACCCTACCTTTATGTATAAAAAGTGCTGCAAGTAATATATCCCCCATAATCTTTTTCAGTTTGGTGTAAAAATCTGGGCCCTAATGGAAACTGCACTCTGACTCTATATGTATGAGCTGGGTATTTGTCTATTAATGCTAGGGTTTCACTATGTTATATTCTAGCTAGGAGTTTACTCTGTTTTAGGCTGAGTAGTTATATTAAAAAGCACCAGTGAACATTCGTGGAACAATCTGCTTAATGTTTTAGTGTGCAGTGCAGCCATTTCTGATAAAGATTTAACTCAAGTGCTGCAAAGTAACATCAGTTACTATGGAGATATTAAGGTCAAATCATTAGGAATGAGAAATAAACTGTGTGGCCCACAGAGCACTGAAAAAAGGAAATAATAATATGCTCTGGCACTTTAATTTGCACTCGTAGTTAAAATGGCATTTGCACAGAAGCTTTTATTAATTGCCCCATTATCTCCACTACTAGTTTTCAATCCCTGTTCCCAAATGACTTGTGTGCACTGCCTTTGGGATGTGATAAGATCCTGCCTGATCATTCTTGACATGTGTCCCTTCCTTCAAAGAAAGATTATCTTTAGGTCTTAAAGGATGCAGGCAGGAGGAAAGTCATCATATGAATGCCTGAGTTAAAGATCTTTTTTCTTATTTTAAGGAAAGGGATACCTAACCGGGGTTGAACACACAATGATATCACATTCTTCACAATATGTGACATTAACTCCACACAATTGGCATTTAATATTTAACAGTTTGTTCTTAACTGAGGAAGCTCCTCCCATTTGTCTCTACCTGTAATGCCATGGCTATGAGGAAACCCTGCCCATGCCCCCATGGAAGGAGATCTGACACTGGCCATTCAATCATCCACTGCACTCCAACTTCTATACTGCTTGTGTCAATCTTTTGACAACTGGGTTGCTGTCAAGGCTCCATTCCCCATGCTATGTAGCTAGGATGTTTATATGTCCAGCAAATGCAGCACTCAGACTTTATTTACACTTTGTATGTAATCTAAATGAGAAATAATGCCCAACAGAGTGAATGCTACATTGAAATAATGGACTGCACAGAGGTGAAACTTTGAAAACGTAATTAAAAAAAAAAACTCCCCTGCACCCCCACTAAATAAATATACCAACTCTGAGATAGCACTATAGTGAGGAAAATTGTAAATTTCCCATTGTTCTTTGCTGTAAGGCAATTTCCATTCAAAATGTTCAAAGTTTTGAAACTTCAAGCTTCTGAAGGGGATCATTATATATATATATATATATATATACATACACATATATATATATATATATATATATATATATATATATATATATATATATATATATATATATATATATCTATAGACACATACACACACACACACACACACAATGCATATGCAGGGAGACACTGTCTTACATGTATACAGGATATTATGTGCATGCAAGCGCGCGCACACACACACACACACACACACACACACACACACACACACACACACACACACACACACACACACACACACACACACACACACACACACACACACACACGCACAAAGAGACTCCCATAAAAATCCTTTGTGACATCTGTTGCAGCAGTTACTTGCATTAATTCTGTGTTTTTATTTTTTTTTTTAGTTATTTATTTTCAGTCAGTAATTGTGTCTTCCTAAAACTGCGGTGGTGGTGCTGCGATAGCATTGTCGCCTCACAGTAAGACGTTGTCCTGTTTGATTCTCAGCTAGAGTGTCTTCTGTGTGGAGACATGCGTGAATGGGCATACCTTCGTTGAAGGTTGTGCATCAGGGCCGGCAACTCGGCATGTAAAAATCTACTGCCAATCATTAGCGGACCGGAGTTCCGCTGTGGCGACCCCTAACCGGGCAAAGCCAAAAGACACAACAGCAATTGTGTCTTCCTAAAACCATACTTAACAATGGGAAAGGGAATAGAAGGTCCTTGTAATTTACTTGCTTTTGTTCTTTTTTTTTTATAATTCATTTTCTGTCCTGCTTGTTAAAGGTGTTTTTTAGCCCTATTGCAAGCTTAATGAATATGGCAGCCATTTTGTTTTCATTCATACTTCATGGTGGTATAATGTGTTGCAGTGAAACCACAGACTACTTTTCATCAGGCACCACTTGTAAATTAATACTGTCTTTTGGATCACAGTTGTTCCTCAGTAGAATGTTTTTCATGTACTACTGAATTTTGAAGTATCGGTGATTCCTACAGTTGTGCATTTGTATCTTTGTGTAGCATTTCACAAGTGATTAACCTATTGTTTCATTTTTAACAATATGTGATATTTATATACATACCCAATAGTGAATACATGATACCTTTATTGGAGCTGTTAATTGTTTTGCCATTTATATAATGCTTATATAATTCTTTATAGCTGTTGTTTCGTAATCAGAAGAAGTACTTGTACTGGAAATAGGTTGTAAAAAGGAGAAATACATGTTGAATTACATTATTTATTTAATGCTGCATTATTTTACAAGCCTGAATAGTCTTCAGAGGTGTAATTCATTTTTTGCTAAGTTACTAACCGGGAGTAAGACATGTACAAAATGACTATTCCCAGTTAGAACTACAATGACAAGAACTGTCGTTACTAGATACATGAAGCATTTTTATTCTTACCACCAACCATGGCACAAGTGGATAGACAAAAGCAGGCTACTGTCAAAAATATTGATGCTTTTTCACTTGCTGAAAGAAATTTAATTATGAAGCAGTGGAGTGATACAAGGGCCATTTGCAGAAAGTTCACCATCTTCCTCCTTAAAGAAGACTGTGAACTTTCTTGAACTTTGTCAAAAACCATTGAAGTGGCAATAGCTTCTAGTTTTATGATTTAATTCAAAGTTTGAAGGTACTCAGTGTTCATGATCCTTTTGAGAAAGTGCAATTACTCATATAAGTGCAGCTTAAAATATGAAACTTCCCTTCTTAAATGTTAATGATTTGCTAGCTCTGTGCTGTCTTCTGACTTTTATTTTACAGTTGGCATCATGCAGTGTTCGGTAGTATCTGTTTATAAAAAAACAAAATATACTACACTCCTCTGGATGTCTTCTTCAGATATGCAAACAAGGAATTGTTTTCCCTACACAGGTGCATGCAGTTGAGATTTTCTAATACCATGAAATTAATTTATAAACTCAAGCATGCTAATTTTAGTTTCTTATTAGACGAAACAGTGATCATTCAACTATAGTATAAATGTCCAACATATATTAAATGTTATCATGCCTTGTTCTGCATTTTGTTGCTTTCTTGCTCATGAAACAACTGATATAATTAGTGTCACAAGCACAGAAATATTGCAATATTTATGGATAATGGTTTGCTATTCACTTGGGTGCTTTATGCCTTTTACTGCTGTTTTTAACTTAAGAGTTTTGTGAGTTATTTTCCTTAAATACACAATTCCACTATTTCCACTTCACAGAAATCCATTTTCATGGATAAAATATTCTAAACAGCTTTTAGTGAAGAGATTAAAATGTTGATTGCTTGAGGCATAGCAGAATAGGGATATCATTTTCCTAAGGCAGGCTATTATCTCTTGCTTTATCATCCAAAATGCTATTTATGAAAGTCATTAGTCATGCAAGAACTATAGAAAAGGAGATGAGGAAAAAGAACAGTAATCTTTTTTGTTGACATGATAACTGATAATTCATTACAAGTGATTTTATTTTATATGGAAATATCTTCTCAAAGCAAATTTAAGTATCTTCTAAAATTTGTATGGTTATGATATTAAAGCTGCTCAGCATAGTACATGCTTGAAGTAGATAATATTCGAACAAAACAAAGAAGAGACATGGTGACCCAGCATTTCATGTATCATTTGGCTGATATGTTGTGTTTCCACAGTGTTTTGAAATATCTTTACACAGTTTATAAACAAGAGAATATCTGTACCTGAAAGTATATTTTAAAATCTCTTTTATCACCAAATCTGCTCTACATATTATTATACAGGCATTCTGAAGTCTGGTAGCTTGTCACTGTGGGCAACTTAAGATAAGCAATAGAAGTGCAGTACTTACTAAAAGCTTACAACAGCCAGAGAGTGAACGATTCACTTGTTAAAAGAATGCAATGCACATATGACAGATGAGAAAGGTATAACGGTATTCTAATTAGCTCAAAAGGCAATTTATTGAATATCTACATATCACTGACGCGAGGTAATATAAAAGCAGATTTTTTTATAATTTGGATATACTTTAGAGTCAGCTATCTTGACCATACCTTCAGAGTCTCTCAATATACTCAACTCATTGCAATCAGTCAGCAGCATTGTAACCTTTTACTGCGGTATATAATATATTTGTATACTTATCTACCACCGAACATGCATAATACTTCTTTTATTATATTAAGTAAAGAGCTCTGTAAAACAATGCATCAGTGTATGTGCATTGGGTAGTAACACTGATTTCTAGTAATTGTTACCAATATCCTTATATTTCATACAGCTGGTTCTGTCTGTTTTTTTTCCCTTGGTGTAGGGTACTTTATGCAGAGGATTATATGCTATATCTACAGAGAGCTGAGATTAGATTCCTCGAAGGTCAGTTGCTCAGACCTCATGATGCAGAAGAATAGAACTGCATTGACTGTTCTATTTAATAAGTCAGTGCTGGTGTAGTTCTCTTAGTGTGTGCTGGTAGTGATATAGTGATCTCTGTTTTGGCCAACTTCATTCTTCTCCTTTCTTCAACTTTTTGCAAACACAGAGCTGGTACATATAATCTGTGTGTGTGTGTGGGGGGGGCTTGCACCCTTATAGAAAACATAGCTTTGGCTTTCACCCTTTTAGTATTCCAGGCATTTTTGTTTAGCAATGGAGTTCCTGAGTGTCTTGTCATTCCAAATTTCATACTGAATCTGTATTAGGAAACTGCAGTGTCATACGGTAAATATGCATCATTTGCAAAATGGCTAGAATAATTATTCTTTCTGATTTTTTTTAATAGTTGCATTAGCAAATGTTGACAATGGACCACGTTATTTCATTCTTAAAGCCAAACAAATTTAAGCAACACATTTTCAAGGAGAAATTTTAGCCAGAGTATATAATCTTATTTCAAAGTTTCACTTCTTCAAATAAAATGTATAAAGGACAGCATGAAGATACCCACAACTATATCAACCAGAACCGATTATGTAATTTATATTGTACCATATTTATTATGTAATCATGCACTTTTTGAATGCAACTGCTGTTAAGGATTAGTTTTCTTTCTAATACTCTAAAACATTCAATGCAAGGTGTACATTCTGCCAAAGGGAAGTATTTATCCAACAATGGCTACTATCAAAATATAAAGCTAGATAGTTACACATATTTATAGACCTAATTAGACAACATTATGCAGTGCAGAATAATTGTTGCTATTCCCAGTGACACTGTTTAGGCAATGCTATTTGCCTAGATATTCTATGACTACAATAAGTATAGGTGTTTGCTTATTAATGCAAATAAGAGTAGATAGCAATGCAAATAGGAGAAGATGGTGTTTCTAAAGTAACCAATCCCTCGTTAAAACATCTTGCACAAGAGAAATCAATTTATGTGAATCTCATCTATAATGGATTACCATAAAATGGCTGTTGTGAGCAATTTGGTGGCTATGTTCTCATATAAAATGAAAGTGTAAGTGATGATAAAACCTAGCTGAAGCAGATTGCTGATAAAGGGAGACTATTACTTTGGCTGCCATGACATCTGCTATAATGGAATATCAGTGCAACAAAATATCTGAAGGAGAAGCAGACCTATACAGCATGTGTGTCTCTCTCTCTCATTAAACCTTCTCCGTAACTGGAATTTAATGAATGTTGTTTAAGAGCCACCTTTACCAAAATAGCTTCTTTTGGATACTCCTTGATAAATCTTAATTAGTATACTAGTTTTTCAAGGGACCTTGATATCATCTGACATTTGACCATGTCATGAGAGATTTGCAGTGAATATACCATGCAAATATCAGTGAGTCTGTTGTCTGAATTAACAAAATGATAGATACTGTGCCCCTTTATAAACTAGAGCATTTCAAAAGTAAGTGAAAGGACAGAACACAGAGAGCAATACATAACTACTATTCAATCATCCAAGCATGTATGCATGAATATGTACTGTTAGCAAAAATACATTTTTTAATTTAATTTTATTTGCTAGCCACATTAGAGAACTATTTTTCTCAGACCCTTTTTACCCTTGACCTGGGCTACAAGGCAATGATAGAAGTAATATCTATTGATAATTTAGTATCAAAATCAACTTACCATGTTTTGGGGAGGAAACCTTATTAAGAATAAACCCACACAGAAAGAGAGAGAACATGCAATCTCTACACTAGCAACAACTGAAGGTCAAGACTGAATGCCTGTATACTGCACCCTGGAGTTTTGATGCAGAGATGTTATTATGAAGCAATTGCATTGCCAATAGTGAAAAATGTACAGATAGAAAAAGAATACATAAAATTTAATAAATATAACCTTTGTTTATTTATTTAGCTATGTTTGTATTTATGCATATATTACTTTGTTTATTTAGCTATGTATGTATTTATTAATTTACTTATGTGTTTATGCATTTGCTAACCTGGATATAATATTTATTCCTATGGACCACTTACAGGTTCTGTTTGGAAACAGAAAAAAATGTTAGTACAAATGTGTAAGAGGAAATTGAATGTAATAAGAAGAGCAGAACAGTATCAGATAATAATAATAGTAATAATAATAATAATCACATATATACAAAAACAAACAGTAAACTGATTTCAAATGCAAATTAGACTTGAAAATCAGAAATCCTTCCTAAACATAATACATAAATAGTTACCCATTACATGGATTCAAGGTTTTTGGAAGGCACATATCACAGACTGAGACAAATAATTAGGAATATTTACATGGAATGGCAAACAAAGACACTGTATCTTATATCCGCTGTACAATTTTGTGGGGCATTCTTTAACCTAGTAAACATACTAAATGATATTAGCTGATGACTAAACCAAGTTCACTTTATCTCCATTTAATAGGAAGGTCAAATTGCAAAGGATCAGAGTAAGTAGCACATTCATTTCATATCACATGCATCAACAAACATTTGCATAGGCATACACTTATATGGCTGTCCCATGCTTGCTCAGTGACTGGTCCATCAAGAATCACATGCTCACCCAAACAGGGGTGTGCTGATAAACCACAAATCAAGGTGGTTACATAGGGTTAAGTCTACCACTCATTGTGAATTTTAGGGCAAGAAGATCGAATCTAGGGCCATGTAGTGGGTATGAGACTCTTGATATCTGAGTTGGGTGCAGGGGTAAGTGAGGCAGCCATTTCACAGGAAGAAGTATTGTTAGTGAGACTGAGGGTCAAACAAACAGAAAAGTATGTAATGCAATTTGAATGGGAGATTGAAGAGATAAAGCAAAGTATAGGGGCTGTAGTAGCAAAATGTGAAAGATTAGAAAGTAGAAACTAAAGAGAAAATATGTCAGTCATTGTGCAGTTAGAGGGTGAAGATGGCTAAGATCTTACTTCCTTTACTAATTGCTAGTTAATGCCCTGTATTTAGACCATCAGTCTATCGGGTGCACAGAATGAGAAAGCAGCAATTGTCTGGTAAGTTGATGCACCTAACAGTGAAACTACATGGCTACAGATGTAAGTAGTGCTTAGTGCACAAAGGGGACTGAGAATGGTTGCCATAGTGGTCAGTCTGCATGCTAAAATCTAGAAAGACTTTGCTCCAAACGCACTAACCATGCAAAAGCATATGGTACTTTGAAAGAAGGGGTGTGAACATAGTTTATCCTGCTTACATTTGGAATTGTTATACCGCAAGAGACAATTCTCATCTAAATGAAAATCACAGGAAGCTAACAAAAATGGTGGTCATTTCCTGGAACGATCTGTGTATGTCTGTATACACATATATATATATATATATATATATATATATATATATATATATATATATGTGTGTGTGTGTGTGTGTGTGTCTGACGTCAGTTAACTTGAAGAAAGCAGGAAGTAGTAAGAAAGGTGAATGTATCATTTAAAAGGACGAACAGGTGACGATGGATCAGTCTCCCTCTTAATGAAAAAGAGTAATGCATTAAGTAAAAAAAGGTCAAAAGCTGGAAACTAGAAGTGATGCATTTGTAAGCCTCAGTAATGATCGATTCCCATGAAGGTTGATAACATCAAAGGAATGTGAGCAGTATTCTGATGGCCAGGTAAATATGACAGAATAATGGGAAAACAATCATTAAGGGAGGACAATTGTTTGAACATGTTGGAAAAAGACAAATCCCTCTTAAGGGATATGGGTCAAGTCAAATATACTTGTGGAGTTCTGGACAGATTAGTAAAATTTTAAGAGAAAGAAGAGGAAGGTGGTGGAGTGAGAGAGAATAGCACCAGAGATAAAGATACCAGAAAAATGTTGGAAGAAATGACTGAGGGGTAGAAAGAAAATGGAAAAAAGGACAGATGATGAAGTAGTTCAGAGAAAGAATCTACCCTGTGAAAAAACACATACCAGCTGCTAGCAAGTGTGCTACACTGGGGAACTGGCTGGGTATTGTCGTATGCAGTGAAGTGCTAACTACATCTATTTTGTTTCCTCTGTTTTTTTTTTTTTCCTGTAAGCTTGGACTATATAGGACGAAAGATGAAGGATGAGTGATCTAGTGTTAAGGTGGATGGAAAAGCAATGAATGAAAAAAAGTTATTGTGCTGGATGTAGAAGATAAGGGAAATATAGAGACTGTATGGTAAATGCTAATAACTGAAAATAATGGGGAAATGTGGTTTATGATCATGAGATACCTGAAAGAGACCATTATAGAACTTTATTTCAATAAATGTTTATTGCAGGGTGCTCAAATGTTTACTATGGTGCGTATTCTCTAAAAGGGGTAAACAAAGGAATCTCAGTTTATTATCTATGTAAAATGGAAGTGAAGTATTCAAGTAAGTAAGATATGAAGTAAGGCTAGATAATGAAATTTAGTGATACCCTGATATTGTCTTTTTTGAAGAGGAAGGTATGAAGCATGTGCTGAAGTAAATAGTGTTGCTTGTCTTGTGTATTCAAATAGGAAGATGAGGCTTGGGTATTTAAGATGTTTATTTCATACAAACACATTGGGAATGGATGACTGGAACATAAAACTTAAATGAACTAGCTAACTGACTTGCTGCTACATGCATACATGCTTTCACTCTGGCAGCTTACAGAAAATGGCGCTCTGCTTGCATGTTCTCAGTACTTGTATTCATGTGCCCACAAACTAATGTGACTTTAAAGGTACAACACACACACTATGATCTACAAATAGTATTATGTTTTTGTTACATTTTATGAAGTTAAAAACAGCTACATTGTGTAGCTTGATAAAGCCTTGATTATGACTAAGCTGCTCCAATGAAATAGATGGATAAAGCCCTGACTATGGATCAGGTGGCCTGGGTTCAATTAGCAGATCAGGTGACTAATGGAGTGGCAGGAAGGGATTGATTAAGGTGGACATTTGCCATTGATGTTTCCTAAGGGGATGAATGGTCCAGTGAGGGGAGATGCCTTTGTACATAGTGAGTATTAGGGTGGGAAAAGGAATGCAGGTATGGCATTTAAAAAAAAATCCCACCCCGGATGAAAGCACAGATAGCCAAGCCCCCATAATATGCTTAGGCTGCACATCCTGCAATAACATTGAATAGTCCAGTGGGTAGGACGATAGCTGGTAGACCCACTGCGGCATGGGACACTGACTGTTGGGTTAGTGGGATGAGGTCTGAGGTACCAGGAAAAAAGCTTTAACTATGACCCATGTGACCTAAGTTTATTTAGTGTCTCATGTGCTTTCTGGCTTCAGAATGGGGGTGGGAGGATGCATATAACCACAATCCCTTGGATGAAGGGTAGAATTGCAATGGGGAAACTGGAGAAAGGCTTTTATCTTACCAACCACCAGCATTGGTAACCTTCATTAGTGAGGGCACAGCAGTGTGAACTCACAGGGGCATGGCATTCTGACTCTCTGGAGTGATGTAGATAGCCCATCTCCATACTCAGATGGACTTAGAGACATACATAAATGCACTCATTGCCAGTAAGCCAGAGGGGGATTACATATTCCATGATGTCTGTCTGATCGATGCCCTTCTACATATCTCTTACCCAAGCTGATGCCCCATTCCTACAGAATGAATGGGCTTATGTTAAATCAAGGGAGGCTTGGTGAAGGGAGGCTTGGGGGCTGAGAAGCAAAAGAAAAAAAGGCATCTAGTAATAATAATATGAGATTAGACATAAAAGACCACAGGGGAGTGAATATAACAAAAATGTCGTATATCATGAATTACTGTAAGTTTGTTTATTCTTGTGTAGGAAGCTAATAGGTTTTCAAGGGACCTTGATATCATTATGTATATATGGATATTATGTAGGAAGCTAATATGTCAGAGATGAAAACCTCATTTCCTGTAATGCAAGCTGTGAAGGCAAAGCGTCTAAAATTCTGTGTGGATTGATTCATTATATTTGAGAGGAAATGGGTATATAGTGGGTCAAGAGAATTGAGAAGTAAATGTGATAAACATGATGACAGGATAAATGGAGAAGAGCTTGTAAAATGTCAGAAATATGTATATGTTTTTGTTTAGTTCAATGAGCAGTTTTTAGTTGGCTAAACTAGGTTATGGTACCTTCAGAGGTATACAACAGGCTCTGACATTCTCCTCCCATCCTAGTGACCTCACCACCTGGGTCATGTGTGAGGTAAGATAATGCAGAAGAGGGGGCAGGATGGATGGTTAAGGTTACCACTGGGAATATGGGGTAGACCGTCCTTTAAATAGGTCATGAATATTGAGTAAGCTAATGATTTGATATAGCCCTTCTACATGAACTGAAACTAATGCAAGTGAAAATGTCAAAAATAAAAAAGAGTGGCATAAATGGACAAATAAGAGTGTGCTAGGAGGACAGAAAAGGGTATACAGCTTTTGGTGAGTGGGAATAGTAGATGTGCAAAGACTAAGGTAAGTCAAGATGGGGTGCACAGGTTTAGGCAGGTGGATAAAGGAAGGTCAAAGCATAATTGTATGTTGTAATGTACGGCCCTGATGAAGATAGGAGGTGATTGATGTCTAGCTAGACATTATAAGCAATGAAGCTGTCCAAATAATATTTGGATGATATTTCAATGTCATCCCAGAGCAGGTGAATCATAGGTTGCATTGTAAGCAGGAGTTTAATGTAGAATGTCAGGAGTCCCTTAGATGTGTCATGGTAAGCTTAGAGGTTGTGAAAGTATGGATGTTTTTGATGAAAGAAGAGGAATATTCATTCTCCAGTAATGAGAAAAGACAAACAGTAGGTTATACAGAATATTAGTATTTACTGACAGAGGGAAATTCAGTACTTATGGATATCTGAGAGGGGTTACTTCAGTCATAGTCTGGCAGTAGTGGGTTTGGAGACATAGACAGATGTAAAAATAAGGTTGAGGTGGAATATTGGGCAATTGTGGGATTTAATGCAGGTAGAATGGTTGAAGGAGCTGGTAGTTTAGTTGATGAGCGAGAATGACGGACAAAGAATAAAATGCGGAAGGATTGATACGGCATTATAATTACCCAAAATGAAGGATTATGTTACAGGTAGTCAGAACAAAATGAGTGGATGAAGGCAGATTGAAACATTTGGAGGCAACATTAAGAAGGTGTTAACAAAAGATCAAAATCATAGGGGGCAGATGAGAAGAAATATTGAAGGGCTTAAAACTCATCAGTTAATTGAGATGAAGTATTTGGAAATGAAACTTGATATAGTCACAAGGGAAGTAAAGCAATCGGGAAGTGGGTAAATGTTTTATTATACTGAGCATCAATAATCAGAAGAAAGTTTTTGTGAAAGGAGTTAGAATGGATAAGGGAACTTAGTCAAACTTAGCTCATAAAATAAAGAATTCAGAGAGAGTTTAGGAATAAGTTTACAAACATTTATAAGAAGTTGGGAATTAGTGTCCTATGACAGGTTTTAGAGACTGAAAATTGGCAAAATTCTCAAAGTCAGGAGAAAATTTTTGATCATGCTATTTGCATAAGAGAGCTGGGGGAAGAGGTTAGATAATTTAAGGGTGGAGAGACAAGGGACCCTGATGGCCTTATGATAGATTATTACAAGAAATGTAGGAATGCTAATGAAGGAACAGATGACTGGAATGTTTAATCACATTTTGTTAGATGGAGAAATACCAGATTCAATGTCTAAAGTACAGTGATGATGCTAGATAAAGAGAAGGTCGGAGAGAAGCAATCTCACATTGTACAATGTGGATGCAAAAATGTTCACTAGGATTCTGTTGAAGTGTCTTGAGCATTTCCTACTGAATATAATTGGGATAAGCAGGTAGGATTTGCAAAGGGTCAGGCATCAGCTGTTCACTGGAGACTAATTTTGTTAAATGGGGGATCTGCAGGGTGAGGTGAAGTGAGAGCAGCAGTAGTGGAAATATAAAAACAGTTTGCAAGTATTGGTTAGAAACTGTTACATTCAGTGCCAAGACATGATGGAGGGGAAGGAAGATCGTTGCATGGGATCAGAAGGTCAGACAAGGTGATACTGCAGAGAGAAACATGGCACTGGTGTCTGCTTTCCTCATGTTTATTTATAGTAAAAATCAAGTATCTTGAGCAATGGATGTGTATGGTTTTGGAGGATATGACCATTTTTTGAAGTAAAATAGGCATGTATTATTTTGCAGATGACTGCATAATACTGTTGGAGAAAGTGGACAAGCAGTTGCCAAAATATATGAGTTTTTCAGGAAGTTTGGTGATGACTTGGGATTACAATTTCTCCCAAGGTAGCTGACGTGAAATAGCATTAGGAGAAAGTTAAGAAAGAGTAGGACTACCATGGCCAGATAACAAACATCTAAAAGTGAAGGTGCATGGGACAATAAAAGTGATCGAGCAGAAAAACTGAGAAGGCATGAAAGAAAAGTGGGATGGGTAGTTAGCATATCAAGGAAACCTAATACATTAAAAGGGATGGTAGAAGTGGTTAGAATATTTGTATTGCCATATGTGATATCGATGGAATATCATTTGGGGGAAATCTCCCACAAACAACATAACAAGATCCTGCAGGAGGGCCAGGAAATATGTGACAGATTTTGTGTGGAAAGGAAGAAGAGGGAGAAGGGGAAGAATTTCTGGGATCAGAATACAGGGACTTAAGAAAGTCAAAAAATATTCTGCAGCCATTAACTTTGGGTAAAAACAGAAGGGATATAAAAATAAATACCATAGATAGGTTGTGTGGGAAGCAGCAAAAATAGGGAAAATCAGTGGTTTGATAAAAGGGAAAAAGTAATCAACCAGCTAGTATGCGATTTCTAGTAGGAATAGAGATGGAAGTTAAGGGGAAAGGACTACTGTTCTGTAGACCTGGAATTCTGGGAAGGAATCACATCTAATGAAAGACTTAAAGCCAAGGGGCATCATGTTATGGTGAAAGTGGGAGATGATGTAAGAGGAGAAGTACCTGAAATTTTGGAGTTAAAAGCATTATAAGAAATGGTGTATCAATTTGGAAATGGAAAGGTGGCAGGCTTAGTAGAGGAAATTACAATGATCTAAATAACAGAATATTATATTAAAGAGCAGAAGAAATCCATCCCCAACCCAATTTTCCTATTTTTGCACATGGAGTTGGGGTATCACTTCAGCAATGACAGTCATGTAGAGCCAAGGTTTACACCGCCGGGTGGCTATACCTGCAGTGGTAGTTCTTCCACACCACACACACACACACACACACACACACACACACACACAGAGACATCCACTCCTATGGCTAATTTAGAGTGTCCAATTCATCTGCTGCATGTCTTTAGAATGTGGGAGGAAACCTACTCAAACACAGGGAAGACATGCAAACACCACAAAGAAGTAACCCCAGCTGAGAATTGAACCAGGGAATCTCTTGTCTTGCTGTGAGGGGACACCAATATTCTCTGTTCACAAGATTTTTAAAAAAGTAATAAAAAAATGAGAACATAATTTTGAGATGAGTTATGGAATTTGAATTTTTAGTTAATAATGTTAATTGTTGTTAAGGTTTTAAATTGTTATCCTATGGTATGGTAGGAATTGTGCATTGGAGACTTTTATGGTTTAGTATCCTATTTTTGAAGCCAGCAGTCTTGGCAATCATTATCCTGAGACCATGATATTAAAAGATCTAAACTATTGAGGACAACAGTGTCTAAAAATCTGAAGTACTGAAGTCCCCTACCAGTGTGAACCAAGGAACAAGTGCTAACATAGGTCATGCAGTGGCCAGATCCAGGAGTTCAATATCATGGTCCTTAGTGTTTTGATAATTTGATATAATGGTTTTGGAATTGTGGTTTTCAAGACTGTGAGTTTTCTGATTATGATGGAGAACCAGTTTTCAAATAAATAGAACAAAATGCTTCAGGGATGCTGGCAGCATTCTGATTGGCTGGCTTCTGTATCAGAATAAATACCAGTTGGTTTACTCAGGTTAGGGCAATACTGCTCATTTACAACATCACAAACTAGTTTCTATACCATTTTTGCCAACAAAAGAGCCTGGTCTGCAAAAGGTAAGGTATTCTATTCATTTTAATGTAGGAAGTGTAGATTTCACTGCCTGGCCTGTCTTATGTTTGTTCCAATATTGTGATTGATTTTGCTAATGCCTTATTACATGCAGTGAAATTATTGTCTCTTTTTTAATTTATTAACTTACTGATTGCACTTCTTCTTGACATCTTGCTAAAATTATCCCTGTTCTGTTGACTGTAGTTTTATTACTATTTAAATAATATTACACTGTTGTTCCTAGTTGCTGTTTTATTGTTGTTCACTATTGAGAATATTGAGATATTAGATTGTTATGGTTAGTAATACTAGGTAGATAGAAACCAAATGAATTTATCTCATTGTTGTTCACTGCCCTTTTTGATAAATGGTGTTGCTGCATTTCTGCATTGCTGTTGCATGTAATGCTGCTGCTGCGCTGCAGAAACTGCAATAGATAGTATTGTATTCTCTATTTCATATACCTTTGTTACTTGGCTGACTCCTTTACTGACTGCATCAAAACTACTTGATTTAGAGTTAATGCACTTGGGAACTATTCAGATAGATTATATATATGTAGCTGTTGTTCTAGAGTTGATGCATCCAGATATATTGGCTTAATCTATCTGCTGCTCATTATTTCTACTAGTTAGGTTGAAAGGGTTCCTGTTATATGATCGAAGATTGAACTTGAAAGCACAAAACTGCAAAATAGCAAAACGGCATATAAGTGATTTCTTTCCCTGGGAAAGAAATCATTTGGCCGCCTCTGTTACTTTGCCGCTTTTGTCACTGTAGTGAGATCTGTTGGTATGTTTAAGTAGGGGGCTAAGCCCCCCTACTTTATGTAATGTTTTAAAGTTTTTTTTTTTTTTTTTTTTTTTTTTATGGAACAACGATTTTTTTCCTTGGAAAAAAAATCGTTATTCTAACTGTTTGGGATTGTAAGGTTTCGCTTACAAGGTCGATAAATCAGCATTCACTTTTTTAAGCATTCGCTGATTTAATATAGACCTGGTTGAAAACATACTAACATACTGGGTAAAGCTGTCTGATTTAAATTAGCCACTATTTGTTGATTATATTTTTGTTTCTGTCAGATTTTTTATTTCTTTTTTTTTTTGCACTTATCAGTACTATAGAGGTCAGATCTTGCATTCTTGTATGTTTAGCCACAACCTATATTATGACCCTGTTTCTTATATCAAGATACCCCTTTATCATTATTGGTCATTATGGAGTCTCAGACAGCTTTTGCACCATCATTTGCCAGCCTGATTGTTCTGGCTGTTTTGAGGGAGTGTAGCAACTGCATCATGTTACCAAAAATTCTTTATTGCAACCTCACAATGATTTGGTGTGTTAAAGTTATAAGTATTTACTGAACAAGATGGCCTTCTTATCACCTCAAAAAACTTTTAGTATTTGCAATGCATGCACATGAATGAGCATGTGATCACACACACACACACACACACACGCACACGCACACGCACACACACGCACATACAGATGCATTCGCAGCATAAAGCACCATCACTAAACCAGCTTAGGCTGAGGATGTTAAAAGAACACTACCTAAGCCTTCCAGACTAAGGACTAAGAAATACCAGCCATTAGTTCACACAAGAGTACACACCCCTTTGACCTACACACCCACAGACAGCACACATACATTTAGGTGTTTTAAAAGGGCAGATTCCAAGCTCTTAAGGACCAGTGAGACCGCATCTATACAGAGTAATATTTTGGTAATTGTTTCTCTCTGTCTGGTGTTGGAGGAGCAGCTTGCCTGGATTTATGGACTGAGGCTCAGAACTGAACTGTTCTGGATTATTACTGTGTATGCTTTGACTGGCTGAGTAAGAGTTTTTCTTATCTTTAGTGAAAAGTTGATTTGTTAGGTTTCTTTGTTGTCTATATGCTAGTGGAGAAGAAGCTGTTTTTTTTTCCAGATGTTCCATGCTTTGTCTCTTTGTTTCATGAGTCGTTTAGTCACTAAGGAC
Organism: Protopterus annectens; assembly: GCF_019279795.1. Classification (NCBI taxonomy): domain Eukaryota; kingdom Metazoa; phylum Chordata; order Ceratodontiformes; family Protopteridae; genus Protopterus; species Protopterus annectens. The sequence goes on from NC_056748.1 coordinate 204,546,884, forward strand.
AGGCATAGGCTAGATTGGATTTGACCCTTTTTATTAATATGGGGCTAGTGTGTTTTTAGAACACCTATGAAGATTTTGTTGAGATCAATGGCAACATCATCTACGGGGAGGGTTTTTAGTGACTCCCAGTTTTAAGGAGATGTAGTATGTTAATAACAGTTTCTTCATGAAAAGTAGTGATATTTCTTACCAGGCTGTAATGATGTGTTTTGGCATTCTGCTTTGATACCTTATTTTCTTTATTTATTTATTAACTTCTCCAAGTCTTTTGGGTTTCTAATACCATGACAGGAATGGACCCCATTCCTAAGTCAAAGTATGATTCAGTTTCATGAAATTAGTATTGTTTCAATCTTTGATATTAGCCTGAAGTGTTCTTTGCAGCACCTGCAATGTGCCCAGTAATGACTCCTCCTACAATTCGTTTGGAACTACATGTATCGGTAACATATCTAAATACGATTGTAGATTCTGTTTTATAAATCCCATTGATGCTACTACTGCTGGAACTGTCTGGGTATCTTTCTTCCACATTGCTCTCATTTGTGCCTACAAATCCTGGTATTTTATGACTTTGTGTCTCTCTGTCAGCAAAATACTGTAGTCACCGGGTGTAGTGAATTCAATGATCAATGCTACTTTTGTCTTCATTTCAAGGACCACAATATCTGGTTTTCTCACATCTGTCTGTTGAACTGTTGGTAATGGGTGATCTCATGTGATGCAGATGTCATCACCTTCTATGATGCTTTGTGGCTCATGTTTCCAGTATTTTCCAGCCACTTCAGTATCATAATGTTTGCACAATCCCCAGTGCAACAGTCTTGCCACATTATTATGCCTTTCAGTATAGAGCCCTTCTGCCATTAGTATGTCACAACCAGCAACAAGGTGTGCAACTTTTTCCAGTTCTGTTTCACAAAACCTACATTTGTCTGTTTCTCTCTCATATTCAATGGACTTTGTAAACAAATGTGTACATAGTCTACTATCTTGGGTCACCAATATTAACCTTTCATCTTTTGGTTTGAATTCACCTCTCCGTAAACATTCCTGCACTTGATTCTGATCAACATGAGGTTGTTCCAGAAGTTTTCTATACTTGTAACTATATTTATGCATATCCCACATTTCTTATGTGTACCTTATTCAATTTCTCCAAATCTTTTGGGTTTCTTATACCATGACAGGAAAGGACCCCATTCCTAAGTCAAAGTATGATTAAAGTTCATGAAATTAGTATTGTTTCAATCTTTGATGTCAGGCAGAAATGCTCTTTGCAGCACCCATAATGTGCCCAGTAATAACTCCTGCAACTTGTATGAAGTTACATGTATTGGTAACATCTAAATACAATTGTAGATTCTTTTTTATAAGACCCGTTGCTCCTACTACTACTACTATTAGAACTATCTCGGTATCTTTCTTCTACATTGCTTTTGTTTCTGCCTACAACTCTTGATATTTTATGACTCTGTGTCTCTGTACACAAGACAGTGTAGTCACTGGTTATGGTGATTTCAATGATCAATGCTACTTTTGTCTTCTTTTCATGGACCACTATATCCGGTTTTCTAGCTTCTGTCTTTTGAACTGTTGGCAATGCGTGATCCCATGTGATATAAACCTCATCATTTTCTATGATGCTTTGTGGCTTGTGTTTCCAATGTTTTTCAGCCACGTCAGTACCATAACGTTTGCACAATCCCCAGTGCAACGGTCTTGTCACATTATTATGCCTTTCAGTATACAGTCCTTCTGCCATTAGTATGTAACAACCAGCACTGAGGTATGCAACTGTTTCCAGTTCTGTTTTACAAAACCTACATTTGACTGTTTCTCCCACATGTTCAATGGGCTTTGTAAACCAATGTGTATGTAACCTACTATCTTGGGCCACCAATATTAACCTTTCATCTCTTGGTTTGAATTTGCCTCTCCTTAACCATTCCTGTGTTTGTTCTTGATCAACATGAGGTTCTTGCAGAAGTTTTCTATACTACAAACTATATTTATGCATCTTCCACATTTCTTGCCTTCTCATCTGGTCCTTCACCTTTTATTTTTTTCTTTTGTTTTTGGCACATTCAGTTACTACCTGATTTTTATCTATTCTGGTTTGATTTCCATTCCTGCTTGATGCCAATACTATGCTGATACATTATAGTTTAGCTTGGTTGATGATGACTTAGGTTGTCTGACAGAGCTCCATGGGATAATATTTTATTTGAAGAGGACATTAGTATCTAATTGAGTGTTGATTCTCTGGCTCAGGCTTTGTTGTATCTAGTTTGTGTGGTTATAATTTAGGTGGACTTGTAAAGATTTATATTGTTGGTTGGATTTTTAGATTGTATGGTTTGACGGTCTATATTAATGTCACCCAATATTATGGTTTCCTGAGTGATTTTTGAGGAGGCGTAGCAGAGAATATCTTCCGATTTGCAATGTCCCAATGTTTTTGCTTTGTTTCCTGTGGGTATGTACATACCCATGATTGCAGTTGTCCTGTGAATGTTAGTTTTAGTGTTGTTAGTAGGATTTCTGAGTTAGAGAAAGATGGCGATGGCATGGTGTGTGTTTGCATATATGTGTGTGTGTGTGTGTGTGTGGGGGGGGTATGCAGTATATTTTTGTAGAAAATAACACCACCAGGTTTTCTGATGGCTCTTTCTAATCTGATAATACTATAGACCGATAGGACAATTTCTTCACTTTTTTCTTTCCTAGGTTTTTCTGGCAACTAAGATATCTGGAGGGTGTAGTGCTTTCCATGCATGCACTTCAGGGATTTTGTTATAAATATTTTGTAAACTGGTAAGGTATGGTACAGTATATATATGAAGGCTAGGTTAGGACTCTGGATGAGGTGTCAGCAATAAAGGAGCTGTTAACCAGTTACACTATTTTCTCTTCTATCTCAATCCTCAGCTTTTCCTTATTTCCCCTATTAGCTGCCATTACAACATTCTTATCTTACCTTAGATTCATCCAATGTGCCTAGAGTTTTGCATTCCGTTCCCCTAATCTTTGCTGACGTTCTTGCTCAGTCTGCCTGTAATGTCACATTGTCTGCATACAGCAACTTTGTTGATCTGTCCCCTCCAACCTGTTTCCTGAGGTAGTGCATCACCAGTATGAACAGCAGTGAGCTCAGAGCTGTACCCTAATGCTCATCCAGTCCCACTGGGAACCCACGTGTAAGATTGAACACTGTTTGTGGTCCAGTCATTGGGTCCTTGTACATAGCTTGCACTATGTGATCATGTGACTACCTCTCTTTCTGAACCGTTTGCTACTATGAAGCCATTTTCCCGACAGAAGTCTAGAATGGCCTCTCCTTCTTTATTCCTGTTGCCTTATCCATATGGACCCAGGAAATCCTCATATCCTGTTCTGTCTGTCCTGATATGTGCATTCAACTCACCCATTATCAACACCAATTCATGCTGTCCTGCTTTATCTAGTAGATCCTGCAACTGCTGTCAGAATACACACTTTCAGTCTAATTGCCATGAGTCTGTCACTAATTCTGAAGACATAACTCTCTGTCTTCTGAAGCTTGTCATTCTCCACAGTTTCCACACCATTTCTCGTCTGTCCTCCTCCTGAGTGCTACTCTCTGGATCCCAAGCCAAGTGGTTTGCTGCACTACCCTTCCATTTTGTCTCCTGGATACAGAGGATGTCCAGCCTCTTTCTTACCATCATGACATCCACTTCAAAGCTGTGTCCTGTCAGTTAATCTAATCAACCATCAGCTTATTTTACTTCTACTATCCATGTCTCACTTTTCTGTCTCTTTTCCTAACAAAGCAGCAGCTTTTCTCATTACATATGTCTTCCAAGTCTAGGAATGCCCTTACACATATCCTTTCTTTTTTCATCAAATTGAAAACCTACTATTACTGGCTACCCCTGCCAACTCTATATGATTGGCTTTTACACAACCTATTATGCATGTCTCATAACAGAACCCACAGCTGTTAGCATTGTCAATAAGCTGTAAAAATGTTGACTTTAATATGTGTATAACTTTTTAAGCAATATTTGACTTCACTCATTTTTTATATTGATAAATCTGCCCCCTCTGATTTTTACAACATTGTCTTCTTCCTGACTACAGCATGTAATGCACCGTCAGTCAGTGGTATTCTATGGAACTGTGTGTATGATATTGATGCTTTTTTCCCCAGGCCTTAAATGAAAATGTATCAGTCCATTGGCCCTGTTGAACTATCCTGGTAATAAATAAAAATGACCTTCTATGGTAGAATTTTTTCTATACAGGTCATTAAAGCCCACAGACGTTACACACACTTTAATAATGTGTTTATAATCTCCAGCATTCTGTATCTTTGTTTTTAAACATGATTCTGAGTGGTATCTCACATTCCTTCTGGAAGCAAGAAAAGTTTTGTGTGGTTTGGTATTCAATTTTTCACTGGTTACATATCAAGATGTTTGGATGGATGTTCCAATATTGCAATAGCAGTTGCTCCTATTTAACTGTCTGTGGGTTTCGCAAAATATAGAACTTTGCCTTATTTGGTCCACCAGTCCTAAACTTGTGATTTCTGATAAATTGTGGTTAATGACTTTAAATAAAGGCAAGTGACTGGGTTTTGGACTTCATATACTTAAGTTTATAAAAGCAGAATTAAAATATAAGCCTGTTACTGGTCATTTGAACCCCCCCCCCTCCATATTTATATTTGTCCTGGTTTCCTGCCATAAGTGGTTGAAAGATATGAATGGGAATTACCCCACCCCAGGAAGGAAGATGTTCAAATAGACAAAGGCCTGAGTTAACATATTGATCAATAAAATCATTCAGCCCATAGCACCCTGCACCCACAGTAATAAAGGGTTGACCCTATACTTTTTTTCTTTTCCTTCTCGCTGTTTTTTTTTTCTTTTTTTCTTTTATAAATTGGCAGGCAGCCAATAAAATGCATGCAAACACATTAGAAAGAAGTCACACCTAGAGCAGTCACAAAATACGTTGATTTCGCCACTATGAGAAAATGTAAATCATTCCCAAATCTGAGCAGCCCACATTTCACAAAATGGCAACATTTTGCAACACCACCTCAACATTTTCCACATAAAACATGAGATTTTTTTGGCAAATCGTAGAAAATTGAAGTCATGTTGGCATACATATGCATTTAAAGCTTCACATACATATAAACAAATGCTGACATAAAACTGTTCTGGAATACTTATAAGTACTAAAAGTAATATACCCAGAATATTTAAAATACACTTCTAATATATCCTTTGAATACACATTATATGCCTTAGTACTGATTTCTCATGCATAGCAGTTGAGAGGAACATTCTATGGAACATTATTCTATGGAGCGTTGTTCATTCTATCTAATAACAAGAGCCCATTTAAAGATGCCATATGCATGGATGGGATAATTAACCTCAGTACCCCTGTTTTTTTTTTTTTTACCTATAAAGACTGCTCTTCTTTGTCCTTTCACCATGTATAACCTTGACCCTGAAATAACAGAAACAAATTGTCTGCAACAATTATTTTTCTTTTCTACACTCCGTTTTTTTTTTTTTCCTTTGGAATAAGTAAACTGAATCAAGCATAAGTGGGTAGAAAACTACCAGCAGTGAAATGAGCCATTGGATGCTGCCTAGTTCCCTCCTTCTGTGACCATTTGTATTTCTATATATTGCCTTGTCTGGTCAATAAGATAGGAGACCCAGTGATGTTAAACTAAAAAAAAAAAAAAATCACTCGTTGGTCTGCTGAGTCTATACTAGAGCACATTGGATCCAGATTAAATAATATTTGACAGTTGATGCAAAATGAGACACATCCTTGTGCAGCTGTGTGCAGACCAAGGACAAAATCATCAGCAAATAAATACTCCTTATTAAGGATGAAGTAGAAATTCTACATTTTATTTCTTGTGTGGATGGGTTTGTTATTATAGGTTGTTGTTGTTGTGTCTTTCGGTTTTTCCCGGTTAGGGGTCACCACAGCGGAGCTCCGGTCCGCTAATGATTGGTAGTTGATTTTTACGTGCCAAGTTACCAGCTCTGACACACAACCTTCAATGAAGGTATGCCCATTCACGCATGTCTCCACGCAGAAGACGGTCTAGCTGAGAATCGAACCAGACAGCATCTTACTTGAGGCGACAACGCTACCGCAGCACCACCACGAATGAAAGAAATATTGAAATGGATAGTAAGTTTACTGAATCTTGCCAGCTTGAGTTTGAAAAATAAAACCTGTAAAGGATGAAAGGATGTGGTTAAAAAGGAGGATGCACAGTATTTTATGTCAGAACTTTGAGATTTGGGTATTAATCATGAGTAAAGTGATAGATGAACAATTTTTTTGAAGGAAATTATAAAGACCTTTTTACACTGTAACATAGTTGTAAAGAAGATATACTTTATTTATTCAGTTATGTCAAGAAAATGAAGTGATTTTGCTGGAGTATATATATATATATATATATATATATCATATATATATATATATATATATATATATATATATATATATATATGTTCCCAGTTAAGAAAGAAAAATAATTGTTGCTGACAATTTGTTTCTGTTATTTCAGGGTCAAGGTTATACATTGTAAAAAGACAAATAGGAGTGGTTTATATAGATACAAAGCAAGGGTACTGAGGTTAATTATCCCATCCATGCATATGGTGTCTTTAAATGGGCTCTTGTTATTAGACAGAATGAACAACATTCCATAGAATATTATTAAGATTATGAATGTTAACTATGGGATATTTTGGGGAAAAAAGGAGACAACATAAAAGGCCATCTAATTTAAATAATGAGCAAGTAATTGAATGGCAATGTAAACTTTTAATGTGGAAATTTAATGTAGGAGGTAAGTGGAAAAAGAAAAGTGTTAGAAAAGAGTAATGAACTTTACTTGTTATGCTGTCCCACTGGGTTAAGTTAGATGAAAATGTTAAAGGTCAGCATCAGAAAAGAAAAAAAAAAACAATGATTAGAAGTTATCTTGCAAATACAGTCATTTCTGCGGTGGTTAAGTTTGGATAAAGGCCAAGTTAAAGATCACTTGGTTTATAAAATAATGTCAAAGAAGTTATGTTCAGTATGTAATGCATTAGAAACTTCAGTTAATAATGTGTGAAAATAAATACATTATACAGAATCCCCTATTTTTTTCTATTCTTTTTAATAAGGTTTGTGGAATTGTTTACATCCATCTCAGCTATTACTAATTTGGGAAGATGGGGCCTTGTGTTTAATGCCTCATCCGAAGAATGGCACACTCAAGGGTACAGCACCCCCTTATGCTACATTACAGTGTCAGTATTGGAAAAAAAGTAATCCAAGCACCTGGCATGAGAAGACAACCTACAGTCTTTTGCCTCTGAAGCACCAAAGGCAAGTGGGTCACTTGCTGAACTGTTGAAACTGAGCTGAAGGAGGTCTTAAATTAGTATTTTGTTGGATTGTCAAACATAGCCAGCTTGTCAGACATTGATTTGCATTCTTCTTGCTGCTGTTTTAAGTCAGTGGAAAAATAAGATGTAAAGGTTTTTCTTCCTTAATGAATGTTGAATTAAAATTGGATCTCTCAACTGCTCCTATTTTGGAAAAATGTTCTTATTTTAGGTGTGATTTAGAATGTCTCTATTTTGGAGATATGTCCCTATTCATAGGTAAGTACTAGACTAGCTGCCATAGTGGGACATGTTAAGTCTAGACAATTTTCCTTCCAAAGGTGAAAATCAAACTCTGTGCCTTGTGTCTGTGAGGTACAGACCTTAACCATTATACTAAACCCTAACATCCTGTTTTCAGGTTTGATTTACCCCTTCACAATTTTTTTCTAAATCCTAGGCATCACATGTGATTTTTGAAGTTGCCTAGTACGCAGAAAACCAGACTACATGACCAACATATAAGTAGCAACAACAATTTAAGAAAATGACAAACAATTTAAAGAAAAATGACAAACATTTTACAACTCCTTTTTTCTGAAGCAAAAAATAAATGGCCTTAGGTCATAGAATGTTGTGATACAGTTCATTAAAAGTCTACAGATTATACACCGTCTCTTTGATAATGTACTTATACTTTTTCATCATTTTTATTCTCTGTTTCTTAAACGTGTTTCTGAGTAGTGTCCCACATTCCTACTGGAAATAGGAATAGTTATATGCTATTTGGCATTCAAATTGTATGCTAATTAGATGTCCATATGTTCAGCTGGATGTTCCTATTTTTCAAGGGCCTTTGTTTCTATTTTCAATGTCTTCAGTTTGAGAAGCATGCTTTGATATTTGTAAAACTGCCTGTTATCAATAGGTTATGCTTATTTTTTCAGATGGTTGGTATTTATTCCAGATGCAATTCTTATTTTCATTTAGTGTAGCACAGTTATTTAGCAGTTAAATTAATTTAAAACCTGAGCATGCACGAGCCCTAGATGAACTTAGTCACAATAAAAGCATTGTTATCAAAAGTGCCGACAAGGGAGGCGGTATTGTGGTCATGGACAGTAGCTTTTACCTTGATTCTATGCTCAAGCTACTGAATACCGATGAATACGTGGCTATTAACTATAAAGATGTGTATGACACTGTCAAATTTGTTAGTCAGCAACATTCAAACTTGCATACATCAGAGCGTATTACTCCTGAACTATAGCACTATTTAACTGTATCATCTCCTAAAACACCTACTATCTATGGACTATTGAGGGCCGATAGTTTCAGCAAGAGGGTGGGTCATAGAGCCAATTTCTAAACATCTTGACTATATATTTAAACAACATCTGTTGGCAATGGATACAATCATCAAGGATACTTCTGATTTTTGAGACAACTAGCACAACGGTCCATAGATAAGTATTTAAAGGAATGTCATTTCATCATTATGGATGTGGTCTCCCTATTCACTGTAATATCAAACAGTATAGGTATTCAACTTATAAGCAAGTATTTAACTGAACGTTACCAATATACTCAGACAGGGATTGATTGTATATGTGAATTGCTTAGTCTAGTGCTGAAGAATAACATATTTTTGTTTCAGAACAAACTGTTTATGCAAAACACAGGTGTTGCCATGGGCACACCAGTTGCAAATACCTATGCGAACATTGTGATGATAAGTATTGACTGACAGTCCTTACGAAGACAATGTCAGCTTCTGCAATATTTTGTAGATGTCTTTCTGATATGGAAAGTGGCTAACAATGACTTTATTTTGTTCTTAGAACACATATCAAAAAGCACACACTTCTTAAAATTTAAAAGTGAGAAATCAAATAGAGAGAAACCCTTTTTGGACATTAAATTAATCAAGGATGACAATGGTAAAATGGACAACACTATACAAAAAAAAATCAAAGCAACACATACCTATATAGAACAAGTATGCACCCCCATTTGTCTTTAATAACATTGTTAAAAATCAAATGTCAAGGGTAGCACACTTAAATACTACAAATTTTAACATGACTGAACAACTAAAGAATATATTGCATATGCCTTCAAGGAAAGGGGTTATAATACCAGAACCTTAGAAACTATTAAAAATTAGGTCATAGCCTTAAGGGATGCTGAGTTCCAGCCAGCATTCTGGGCACATTCACCTTTAGTGAAAGATGGAACTCAGAGCAGTTATACTTTTAGGTGCAATCTGACATACAATAGGAACACCTTTGCAGTACAACCGATTATTAAGAAATACTGGTCTATACTTATAGGTTTTCCAGAATTAGACACAATATTGAAGGACAGACCATTATTCAGTTACAGAAGGAACAATAATTTGAAGAATATGCAATGTTATAAGGAACAACCAAAGACGGTGAATATTTTCCAGAGTAAAAAATGCAAAACATATAACCATAATTGCATCTACTGCAATTTATATATGTATATATATATATATATATATATATGTATGTATATATATGTGTATTTATATATGTATGTATATATATATATATATATATATATTTATATATGTATGTATATATATATATATATACATATATATATATGTATATATATATATATATATATGTATGTATATATATATATATATATATATATATATATATATATATATATATATATATACATATATATTATATAAAATATATATATCTATGTATATGTATATATATATATATGTGTGTATATATATAATATATATGTGTATGTGTATATATATATATATATATAAAATATATATGTGTATGTATATATATATATATATAAAATATATATATGTGTATATATATATATATATATATATATATATATATATATATATATATATATATATATATATATATATATATATATATATATATATATATATATATATATATGTGTGTGTGTGTGTGTTGTGTGTGTGTGTGTATATATATATATTTATAGACGAGTATTATGCACCCTATTAGTCGCGAGGAGTTTTTTTTTTCAGATCCCATGTGAACTGTAATACCTCTAACTTTATATATTTAGCCAAATGTATACAAAGTCCATCATATGTGGTAAATCCAATCAAATATTAATGGAAAGATTATGTAACCACCTGTCTGATATCAGTATATTCCAACTACTGCACTTAGTAAACATATTCTTAAAACCGACCACATGCATAGTGTTAAATTTATGATATTGCATATAGTTTTTAATTCAATAAGAGGAGGTTACATTAAGCATCAAATTGAAATAGAGGAATTGAAATGGATAATGTGTTTCAAAGCATACTGCCCTCCTGGCTTGAATGGGTTTGTTAGCATAAAACCCTACTTAAGAGAACTTCAAATGAAAGTATATTATTAGGGTCTATATTAGATCACCGAACGCTTAAAGTGAACGGTGATTAATCGAACCTATGTAAGCAAAAACTTACAATGTCGAACTGTCAGAACAGCGATTTTTTTTTTACAAGGGGAAAAAAATTGCTGTTCCAACCAAAAAAAAAAAAAAAAAAAAAACACTTTAAACATTACATTAAGTGGGGGGGTGGTGCTGTGCCACCCCCAATACCCCCTACTTAAATATACCAAGTCTGAGACCGCACTACAGTGCCGAAAATGGCAAAGTAATGAAGTGGCCAAGTGAATTATTTCCCAGGGAAAGAATTCACTTAAAATCCACTTCGATATTTTGCCGTTTCAGTCTTTTAAGTTTGACCAAGACGCATTTGAAAGAATGCGTCTTCAGTCTTCTAATAGGAACCCTATTATTATAAGTTTTATCGGCTCCAAATAGTTACATTTATTGTACTTTATTGTATTTTTTTATTGTATTATGTAATTTTCTTATATTCTTATGTATCATGTGACTTGTGTCTTGTGGTCTTATTCATGTGATTTTCCTATAATTTTATACATCATGTGACTTAATCGCCATGCGATGGAAACTCCTGGTGTTCTAGCTGAAGTGCGATTCTTAAGCAATCTGGAAATATATCGCTGATTGTAAGTATATTTCTTGGCATTTTAACCTTTGAGAGTTCTGCATTGTCTTAATTTTGCCTGACTGAATTATTTTTTTGCCTGACAGAATTATTTTATATATTTTCTGACATTGTTTTGTTTCTCATCTGTGCTGAAACTTTTTTCCCTCCCTCACACCCTATTCTTGTGGTGTTGGTGGCTTTGCAATTGCCTGCCCCTACTGTAAATTTGATTTAAGACACCCCTCCCATTCTAGTGGTCACTCTACTTAATACAGAGAGAACATTTGGGAAGGTCAACCCATTTATGTTCTTATCCTTGAATTATCTTCTGCTCCTCCTTCCTCTCTCCTTGCACTTTACTAACAAAAAAATGTACTTTATTCATCTGCTTTTACTGTATTTGATTTTCTTCCTACTTTACTACTTTATTTTGCTTTTGCCTCTTCTTAAAAGTACTTAATTGCATTTATTCTGCTGCATTTATTACTGCTTGTTGGTAGCCTGATTAAATTTTAACTGTTATTCTAAGCCTTTGGTTTAAGCACTTGGGCTTCAGACCAGTATTTTTACATTAAGAAGGTTTGTGGTCTGCACTGTTGTGGCAGGACAGGTAGCTTACATCCTTCTAAGTTGGGAGTTGCTGATTAAAGGCTTATTGTCTGTTTTAAAAGTGTATTATTTCTGGTTTAAGCACTTGAGCTTCGGGCCAGTTATTTTACATTAAGAAGATGTGGTCTGTACTCTTGTGGGAGGAGATGGTAGATTCTGCCCTTCTGAGCTGGGTCTTGCTGGTTAAAGACTTATTGGGGCTGCCTATTTGAACTGTTTCTTTCTGAAATTGGTATGCCTTGTTAGACTAGATTCAGACCTGCTAAATCTAGTTTTGTTTGTATAACTTGAGCCCTACTCCAGGCCATCTTTTTTTTGGAGAAGGTTCCCCTGCACCCTAGTGGCAGGAGTGTGCAGTTAGAACTTATCTGATCAAAGACTGCTGGAACAGGGCTCAGTTTTTAGCTTGTTATTAGTTAATTGGTTAATTTGTTTAAATCAGTTTGCACATTTGCTACTGTTATATTAAAAAAAAAGAATACACTTTATGCATTGCCGCTTAGCTAGGGTTAAACTATTCCCATTGCCATAAAGTCTGCTTTTCAAATTTTCCCTTAGAACTAGCCAGTTTTTTAGTTTTAGCACTCAAATCTGTTTCTTTGGGATCAGCACTTGTTCAGAACTCATTGTGAGCAGTAAATAAGCTACAAATTACTACAGCACTCAACTTTCCTCACTTGTCTAGAGGAAAACAGTTTTTAGTACTTAATAAATAATCACCTATCCAGGCATGTCTAAGGGTCAGCTCCCAGTGTTTTCTCCTGTCTACTTGATGAATCTGGGCATCTTGGGGCAATGCAGCAATTGCCTCTTGTACACAGACAACCCTCTCCTCCTAACACCCAACACTACAACCTTTGAGAGATGCACATATATAGCCGAACTGGAAGCAAAGCTCTCTTCACCCAAGACTGGACTAGTTAGTTGAGGAGAAGGTAAACACTTGCACCACACCATACTCATCACATAGTTCCTCAAAACCTACACCACCAAAGCACACACATAGTAACACAAAACACACACCTACATTCATGGAGGATCTCAATAAAAATATGCTCAAGCAAAAGAGACCTCCAAAGCAGAAACACAAGAAACCTCCACCCCCCCCCAACACAACCCAAATGACACATAGCCCACAAACTCAGTGTGCCACTCAACCACAGCCCATAAAGCACAACAACATACCCAACACTCTAGTCATAGGTGACTGCATAGTAAGGCACACTAATGTTCCACTCATCAGGCTAAACAAGGAGAAAGTTACTGTCAGCTGCCTGTCGGGTGCCAGGATCTGCCACATGACGCATGCACTCAGTTCACTCTACAAGTACAAATATGACTGTGTCATTGTCCATATTGGTGTGAATGACCTGAGACATACCTCCCTGGACTACATGAAAAGAGACATGGAGGAGCTCTCCGATCTTGCAGCCCAGGCATGTATGACCCTAGCCCTGAGTAGTATCCTGCCATCACTCAGAATGATACCACAGTACAAGGACAAAATGATTGACTTCAACAATTGGCTAAGATTCCGGTGTTGTTCTAAGGGGATCCAGTATCTGTCTGCCTGGGATGACATGATTGACAGACCACAGCACTTTGCCAGAGATGGCCTGCACCTGTCGCCTTTGGGATTCTGGATACTGGCTATGGCTCTTGCCACCACTATAGTGCCTTTTTTAGGCAAGGTTCAAATGACAGATTCACCACCATAACCGATACAAGCAAGCAAAATCTGAGGGTAGTGCTATTCAATGCTAGAAGTCTAAACCTCAAAATGCACTCACTCGAGGCACTAGTTAAAATGGAGAACATCAACATCTGTGCAGTGACAGAGACCTGGTTCAGGGCTCCAGAGAGCACCTCTGCATTACCAGGCTATAAATTATACCACACCTTTCGGCCACCTAACTTGGACCAAAGCACTAAAGGCAGAGACATGTCCATATTCATTAAGGATATCCACACCTCCAGGCTAGTTGCTCAGCATAATGCATCCAAGATTATCCAACTGCAACTAACTTTGGGCAAGACCACAATCCAAATTGTAGCTTGCTACAGATCCTCCACCATGCCCCAGAATTCCCACTCCTCATTTCTTGATACACTGGAAAATATTAGGGTACAACCCAACACCCTAATAATGGGTGATTTCAACTACCCCACCATTAACTGGGAAAACTACTCATGTACAACTCTTTCACTCAACGTTTTCTGGAATTCATGAATTTCTATGCCTTGGATTAACTTATCCACACCCCCACCAGGGGCAGCAGTATCCCAGACCTGATTATTACCCACATGGGCAACCAGTGTTCCACACCAGAGGTCAATTTCTCATTGGTCAGATCCGACTACAAGCTAATCACCCTAGACATCCACATCCCGCTGCCCCCCCCCCCCATTAGGGAAACCACTGTAAAAAAGTTCTCGAAAGCAACTTCACGCTTCTTAAGACAGAAGTGGCAAACTTCACAACACCCATGCAGACAGACAATAGAGGTATGATTGTTGAATCCTACACAAATGCACTTTATAAGCACTTACACGAGTGCATGGATCATGCTATCCTTAACAGACCCAAGATGCTATCCTCCAAAAAAAGCCAATCTGGTGGTCCCCTGTCAAAAACAAACTATACAACAGAAAAAAGAAACGGTTGCAAAAAAGAGTAAAATCCCATGATTGGAAGAACTCCCTGGTCAGCCTCAGAAAGAAGCTGAGATCCCTCATAAAATCCGCCAAATCTAAAGAAAAACCACAAAGCATTCTATAGCTATGTCAAGAATCTCAATGGCAACACTCCGATCTGCTCTGAGTTACAGCACAATGGCACTAAATATACAGAACCAACTGATATTGCCAACATCCTGGCAGATAGGTTCAGTGCTAACTTTACCCCCTTCTCAACCCTTAAAGGGCCCATCTCTTTACCTGAAGAATGCAAAGTTCCTGTAATCACGGCTGCACAGGTAAAAAACACACTCTCCAAAGCTAATAACACAGCATCCATGGGACCTGACAACATCCCAGGCTGTGTTCTACATGAACTACAAAACAAACTAGCACCCCACCTAAGTACCATGTTGAATCATAGCCTCACCTCAGACTTTGTGCCCACTGAATGGTGCACAGCGATGGTTATCCCACTCCACAAAGGGGTAGCCACAACAGACCCCAGGAACTACCACTCCATTAGCCTGATGAGCCTGGTCTGCAAGGCCATGGAACATATCATCATGGACCTTATAAACAAAGACACTGTTAATCTCTAAACTCTGGACCCAACCCAGTTCGAGTTTGTAAAAAGCAGATCATGTCTCCTAAACCTGATAGACTTCTTTGAACCGATCACCAAAGCCGGAGACAAGGATAAGGTGGTTCACACAGCCTATCTTGATCTCTCCAAGGCTTTCGACACCATCTCCCACTCTGGTATTATAAATACACTCACTAAACTAGGTATAAATCCTTATGTCACAAGATAGGTTGCCAACTGGCTCACTGACAGAATCCATGCTGTGAAAGTAGCAGACTCTAAATCCGACTTCAGACCAGTGACAATTGGAGTACCATAGGGTTCAGTCCTGGGTCCCCTCCTGTTTGGTATCTACTTCTCTGAAGTACAGGCTAACACAGAATGTCTTTGACTAATGAAGTTCGCAGATGACTGCAAACTAGGAGCCATAATTGAAACTCCTAACGATGTGGACATCCGACAAAAGGGTCTCACTGAGACAGATGCCTGATGTCAAAACCATGGCCTCAAGCTCAATGCCAAAAAGTGCATTGTCATCCCCTTTAGTAAAAACTCTGTACCCATGAACTACTACATAGGCGGTAGTCTACTTAACATGGAATGTATGATAAGAGACCTTGGGACACAGGTGGACAGTAGTCTCTCCTTTGATAATCACATCACCACAGTAGTCAGGAAATCCTTCTACGTGGCACACCTCATCACAAAAGGTTTCTCATCCAGGAAAAAAGAGGTCATTGTTCCCCTCTACTCATCACTCATTAAACCCATTATAGAATACAATGCCCCTTTTGGTATGTACCTCACAAGACATCTACAACAACTGGAAAGGCCACAGAAATACCTCACATAGAGGATTACCGGCCTCAAACAGATGCCCTACGCAGACTGTCTCAAAAAACTCCACCTTTACTCCATTGCATATCGCCTAATCAGAGGCAATCTCTGCCTAACATACAAAGCTATGTCAAACCCAGAACTGTTGGACATGCTCCACTTAAAGAAATATCAATCCCTCTGAGCTACACGTTGTAGGGACCTAAACCTTGTCACCATAATAAACAGAACATGCTGGAGGGATAGATTCCTGTCCCAGAGACTTCCCATACTCTGGAAAAAACTACCTATCTATATCAAACAAAGCTCCTCATTAGTACTCTTCAAGAAAAATCTTGATTGGATGGGAAATAGGAAATTCAGCCCGGGGATCACTTCTGTAGCTCTGCTCGACAGGGGCACAGGAAAATAATTTTCTTGGGTGGCGAAAGCCAGGGTACCTTTTTGGCTAGGCTTATATAGGCCCCAGGGCCAGTAGCCTAGTGCCTACCTATGAACCTGTGTTATTAAGTTTTACTTATTTAAAAGATATATTTTGCTGCATTCATTATTTACTGAAGAAGCCTAGAGGAGAAAGTGTTTTTAGCAATTGTGTTTTATTGCTTTCTACGTGAATTCTATATTACTGTTTTACAAAAAAATGTTCATGCCTCCAGCAACTACTCTTTTGTTTATCATTGGGTTTAGTTTTGTTGCTGCTGGATTTATCACCAGTATCTAGTTTTTCCTGAATCTGGAAACCCTCCATGTGCCCAGATGGGTTTTCACTGAATGATCCATTTTCTTTCTTATCCAAAAGATGTGCCATATCATCTAAATTCTTCATAGGTGTGCTTTCTGTGTAAAGAATGTTTTGTGTGCATGACCAGTAATGGTTTGTTTCCCAAGCATGGTGAGTTTCTATGCCTTGTATCCACTTACTTAACTACTACAATTATTAAACATTAGAAATAAATGTTATTTATTAAAATGTGTAGTGATTTTATTATGTGATAACATATGCACTGCCATTAGTGAGTGAAAACATAAACAGATATGATAAACAGATGATAATACTTCATGTTCAGTGATATTACCATTGCATTACTTAGACAAAAACTTTTTATTCCACTTCTATAGCATAACATCTAACTCAGCCAAGTAGAATATTAAGCAAATGCTGCTGAATTAACTTATAAGATTTACCTTTCATATAACTGTAAAAATATGATAGAAATATTTAACACTGAAAATAAGTTATAGTTTGCAGCCTCATTCTTATTTTCCAAATGTTTGTTTCAAAATAGTTGTTTAAATTACATGGGTGATTTAGCAGATAACTTTCATTAACATACATATAAATCATTAATCTTATACTTATTTCAATTATTATGCACAGTTTATGTTTGGTCTTTATTATAACTAATTATGTAAATATTATGAGCCATGAAAAATGCATATAAATTACTGTCAAAATTATATTCCCATTTTCTATGTGTTCTCTTAATATTAGAGTGCAACCAAAAGCAACGGTCTTTACATTAAGTTATTGACTGGATGTGAAATAGCTAATATTTTGTTTTAAAAAGTGAATGAAATGAAAGCATGCATCATCTGTTGGAATACTCACTGTAGAATCAAGGTAAATTATTTCCACTGCTAAATGTTATCAAGATATGGGAGCTATTTATATGAATTATGTATATCCCACATTTTGTAGTACTATGAATTGGGTAGATTTTGGCCAAGAAACCATTTTATTCTAATTAATGCTCGGATGAGAAAGTGTGAGCTATATCTGAATAACTCCAATTTTAGGAGCCTGATTAAGCTGCCAAGGTAAAATTATTTTTTATTTTACATTCACAGTCAGGCCTGCTAAAACAGCATGTCTGGCAAAACAGCCAGTCTGATAAATGACTGTTAAACATACCTCTCAACTGTCCAGATTTTTACAGAATGTCCATTTTTTGCTTCATATTTTGATCTGTTCCTCATAAAATTTTTGGTTTTCTGGCAAATCACTAAGGATTGAAGTCACAAAAGAATAAAACACATTTGAGATTCAGACTTAATATCCTTCAGAAGATGCATGCTAGCATAAAGCCTAATAGTCAAGCAACTTTCTAAGTTTATAAGAGCAATATTTAACATCTGCCTATTTTGGACCTTTGTCCCCCATTACTTTAGGCTATATCAAGATTTCCTGAGCTAATAGGTTGAGAAGTATGGTGTCAAATATATATAGGATTTGTGGTTTACCTTCAAATTATCATTCACTGATGATGGAACAGCCACATCACCGAACCGTTTCTGCAAAACCGGAACTGCGAAAACTTTTGAATATCGAAAAACCTTGTATTTCGACATTTCCGACTGCGCCGCACCTACAAACAAGTGCTAACATGGGTCAAAAGGGGGGCAAGATTTTGCTGTTTGTACATTTGGTATTCAAGGTTTTTTGATGTAGCAGTTCGTTGTTCGTGGAAGCGGGTTCGACATTCTGGATGCGGACATTATGAAGGTAAACCAGGATTTGTATTGTGTATAAGAGATGGGTTATTTTCATTGCTGAAATAACCACGCAACAAAGGGAAGACTTAAGTATGTCATGTCTTGACTGGTTAGCTGACATTTACCTTTGAAGACCTTAGGACATTAAGGAACCAGTAAGAATAAATCCTCTCTTTTCCATGGATAATACATAGGCACAAAGAAGAGCTGATTGGCTTCGACATTTGGATAAAAAATATTGTCTTTATAGGGGATCCAATATGTGTCAACATGAAAAGAGATGCTTAACAGTCCTATTTGCTTCTTGAAGGATTCCACATATTGGCTATTGCTTTGTCTGCTCCCTTAGTGCCTTTTTATACAAAGTTTATTTAATGAGCATTCTAATATAGCAAATGCATCAATATCAAAACTAGATTAAATTAAGTTGCTCAGTGTCAGAAGTCAAAACAACAAGCCCCTTGACCTCAAGACACTTCTGCATTTGAAAGCGCTGTCCAAGACTAAAAACTCTTCTCCATGGGACCAGATAACATGCCCAGCATTTTGATAAATAGAACAAAACTTGACCTGGTGAAACTACAACAAAATGTATCCAACTACAGGCTGAGTCCTGGAGGGCTAGCATACAGCATACCATACAGTCCTGCCGATGCTTCTCCATAAAGGTAGCCATATCGCTGACCTCAACAACAATATGCCTGTCAGCCTGACATGTCTCATTTGTAAGGCACAATGTAACAGACTTGATTAACATTGACATTAAAAATCTCACCTGGCTAGATCCACAGCAATTTGATTTTGTAAAAGGTAGATCCTGTCTAATAATCCTGGTTAATTTCTTTGAGACGTTACCACAAGTCATTCACAGCGGTCACACTGTACAGACAACTTTCATTGATTTGGCCAAGGTTTTTGACTCCAACCCCCATGGTAGCAAAATAAATAAGCTAAGTGTATTAGAAATAGATACTTCTATGCTAAGACAGAAAGCAAATGTGCTAAAGGATAGCATACATAAAGTGAGACTGACAGGAACACTATCAGCGAACATGAAGGTGACCAGTGGTGTCCCGCAGGACTCAGTGCTAAGACTGCTTTTGTTCAGTATTTATCTTTCAGACTCCTGGCCTAAACAAAACTCATGGCTAATCATATCTAGGGAGGCCTGCAGTTCAGGAGTCATTATCATGTCCTGCTCTGAAAAAGAAGCCCTCCAACAGGGCTTTGTCCCTACTGAATGGCACACTGCTACACTCATCCCTCTCCACAAAGGAGGAGTGACTACAGACCCTGGGAACTATTGCCCCATTAGCCTGATGAGTCTGATATGCAAAGCTATGGAACACATCGTCATGGACCTAATAAACAAGGATATAGGGACTCTCCAAACTCTGGATCCCACACAATTTGGTTTTATGAAGGGTAGATCATGCCTGCTCAACTTGGTTAACTTCTTTGAGTCAGTCGCCAGAGCTGTGGATGAAGGCAAGGTGGTTCATACAGTCTACCTTGATCTGGCCAATGCCTTTGATACCATTCCCCCCTCAGGAATCATAGAAAAACTCACTAAGCTAGGCATCAATCCATATCTCACTAGGTGGGTTGCAAACTGGCTCACAGCTAGAACCCACAGTGTGAAAGTAGCTGATTACAAGTCAGACTGCCGAGCAGTCACAAGTGGAGTTCCACAGGGTTCAGTCCTGGGTCCTCTCTTGTTTGGAATCTACTTCTCAGAAGTCCAGGCCAGCACAAAGGGACTCTGGCTGACAAAGTTTGCAGATGACTGCAAGTTGGGAGCTATTATTAACTCCCCACATGATGTTGACATCTTACAAAAAGGCCTCACTGAGACCAACAACTGGTTTCAAAACCATGGCCTTAAGCTCAATGCCAAAAAATGTATCATTCCCTTTGGGAAAAACCTAGTTCCCGTGAATTACCACATTGATGGTAGTCCACTGAACACAGAAGGTGTTATAAGAGATCTGGGAACACAGGTTGACAGCAACTTCTCTTTTGACCACCACATTGCCACTGTGGTCAGAAAGTCTTATGTGGCACATCTCATTACTAAGGGTTTTGCATCCAGGAAGAAAGAGGTCATTGTCTCCCTCTACTCTTCCCTCATTAAGCCAATCATCGAGTACAAAGCCCCATTTGGCATGTACCTCACTAAACACCTGCAGCAACTGGAGAGGCCGCAAAAATACCTCACAAAGAGGATCCTAGGCCTTAAATGTTTGTCCTATATGGACAGACTGAAAAAAACTCCAGCTATTCTCTGTCTCATATCGCCTACTTAGAAGCGATCTCTGCTTGACTTACAAAACCATGTCTGACCCAGCTCTGTTAGAAATGCTACATCTAAAGAAATCCCAATCCCTCCACACCACATATGCCAGAGACCTCAGCTTTATTACCACAATCAACAGAACATGCTGGAGGGACAGGTTCATAACCCAGAGACTGCCCATGCTATGGAATAGACTTCCCATGCATGTCAAGCAGAGCACCTCACTGGTCCTCTACAAGAGAAATCTTGATGAGTGGATGGGAAATAGAAAATTCACCCCAGTGATCACTCCAGTGGCTTTACTCAACAGAGGCACTGGGAACTAAGGTCAGGTGGCACGATGCCAGGGTAATCCCTCAAGCTGGGCTTGTAAAGTCTCCAGGGCCATTAGCCTAGTACACACCTATGAACTGGAACTTACACATATAAATGCCTGTTGTATTGAACATGGGTTTACAACATTGCCACATTTATTAGACAAAACATCCCCCAACATATAGCACTGACAATACCTCATTTCAAAATGAAATGTAGTAAAAGCTGTGAAATAAACTCATCCTCTCCAAACAAACATATTTCCTTTTACTCTATGAATGCCCAAAGTATTCTAAACAAAGTTAGTGAAATGCATGCCTGGATAACCTTCCACACCCTTGATGTCATCACCCTAACAGAGACTTGGCTAAAACCCCAAACCTCTGATAAAGACATTCTCCCTCCTGGTTATAATATACTCCTCATAGATCGCAAAAAACAAAAAAGGGAGTGGCGTTGCCATCCTCTACTCCAACCACCTCACCATTACAAGTATTATGAAACCTATCCCATCCTTTTCTCCTGCTGAGCTTCTTACAGCTAACCTTAAAATAAATGACCACACCACTATCACAGTAGCAGCCATCTATATTGCTCCAGGAAACTATCTAATTAGTATCTAATCCTTCCAAATATCATAACCCTGAAACCCTACCAAACATCTTGAGCGATCACTCCTCTATAAAAGTGCTTATGTTCACTCCCCACTTCTCAAATCCTCCTAAATCATCTCTGTGGCTCTGCTCGACAGTGGCACAGGAAAATAATTTTTTTGGGTGGCAAAAGCCAGGGTACTTTTTTGGCTGGGCTTGTATAGGCCCCAGGGACGATAGCCTAGTACTTACCTATGAACCTATGAACCTATATTCCTCTGCTCAAAAATATTCTTTCATACTTTCTCAACACATCCCCAATGAAACTATCCTCCTTGGGGATGTCAATATTAACTCACTAACTCTCAGTAATCCAAACTCCAATACCCATATTAATTTATATGGCTTTACACAGCTAATCTCCCACCCTACCCATACAAACAACTCTCACACATCTAGTACTCTTATTAACTGGGTACTTGTATCTAATCCTTCCAAATATCATAACTCTGAAACCCTAACAAACACCTTGAGCGATCACTCCCCTATAAAAGTGCTTAGGTTCACTCCCCACTTCTCAAAACCTCCTAAATGCATCACTTGTCTTAAACTCTCTAACTTCCATCCAGAAACCTTTAATGCCCTCCTCTCTAAAGTAAACTGGAAATTCCTTACCCAACTCCCACTAGAAGAAGCAGTCCTAGCTTTCAACTCCATCTTCCTTAGCATCTTCGACTCACTTGCTCTCCCTTGCAAAGTCCGTATTAAGTCCACCATATCTTCATGGCTTTCAAAAGTCACTTGTACCCTTATGATAACTAAAGACAAACTATGGAAAAAAGGGTCACAAAGTAAGCTCCCTGCAGACTTACAAAAATATAAAGAACTCAGAAATCTGACAAAGAAACACATAAACAAAGATAAAAAGGACTTCTATAACAAACCTCCCACAGCCCTAAAATCTAATCCTAAAAAAATCTGGCACTCTATTAACCAAATATTACGTCCCGGTAATCTTAGCTCCCCCAATCCATGCTCAAATAAAACATCTGAAGAAATTGCCACTATCTTCAATACCTATTTTATCAATTTGATATCTAAGCTACTGAACCCTAACCCAAACTGCTCTACTACTAACAGCTCCAACTTTTCTGAACCTACTCCTAATACTATCTCCTCAAATATTTTCTAGTTACATCAAAACTCTACTCTCTAAATTAAAACCTTGCTCAGCAACAGCTGTCAATATTCCTTCCACTTTTCTTCTACTAGCAGCTGATTCTCTTGCTCTCCCTGTATCTATCCTAATTAATCGCTCTATCTCTGAATCTAAAATCCCTTCCATCTGGAAACAATGCTACACTCTACCTGTACACAAAGGAGGTAACTCCTCTGATATCTCCAACTTTAGACCTAAAGCTATCCTCTCCTCTCTCTCTCTAAAGTACTAGAAAAATGTATTCATAAACAAGTTATGCAGTATCTAATACAGGAATATCTGCTTATACCCACTCAACATGGCTTCAGACCCAAACATAGCACCACTAGAGCTCTATTATCCTTCCCCAACACTGTCTCTATCGCTATGGATGACCATAAATTTACTTGTTGCCTATTCGTGGACCTCTCAAAAGCTTTCAATGCTGTCTCACACTCTGTTCTGCTGCACGAATTTCATAACCTCAACTTCTCTGATACTGTTGCATGGTTCTGCAGCTACCTCACTGCTCTCAATCAGTGAGATGGCACTCTGCACTCTTCCCTCCCCTCTCTGTCAAAATGGGTGTACCTCAAGGGTCTATCCTAGGGTCTTTACTTTTTAATATCTTTACTAATCAACTCTATACCTCCTGTCTTCAGTCATCTTTAGTGCAATACGCAGATGACCCTATAGTCATCACCACAGCCAACTCTCCCTCTAAGCACTTCTCATCTACTCAGGCATCCTTTAACTTAGTTGAAACATGGCTCTCCAACAACCAGCTCATCCTTAACCCTAAAAAAAACAAAGCTGTTACTCTTCCTAAAAAGTTCAACAATATTAAACCTGCCTTCTCCATACAGTCTCTTAATAACACTCCCATTCAGGTAGAATCCAGTACTAATCTCTTAGGTGTAACCATCAACGATCAGCTTAAATTTGACTTGCATGTTAATAACTGTTATCAAAAAGACTCATTCAGAACTAGGGCTCCTTTACCATAACAAGAAATTCCTTACCTCTGAAGTTAAGATTACTCTCTCTCTTACCTACCTTCTACCCAGTCTAATGTACAATTCTCAAATTCTCACAAATCTTAGCTCAGCACTCCTAACCAGACTTGAATCTACCTACAACAAGGTAGCTAAATTTGCACTTTAAAAGTCACTGGTCCTGCCACTGCACTCTCCTTTCTTAAACATCCCCTACTTCTCATACCTTAATCTACTTTCTGCCCTTAACTCACTCTTCTCACTAGCTCTCTCTAATCTTCCTTGACTACTCTTTCTACCATCTTCTAAAATCTGATAAGCAAATTGCCTCAGAGAACTTTTTATTGTAATTGTCTTGCCTTCATGCAACTACATCATGATAAAACTGGGTTTTTGTAACCACTTACCCCAAAAATTATACTCATCTGAATGACATATTTCTTTTTATACATCTTGCAATAGTTATGCTATACTCATGATTTTTGACACTGTATAACATTGTATTGTTACTTAATGCCTTGTAATAATCCTGTAACATTGCTGTTTAATGCTAATTTGTAATGAAAATTGTATAATATGTTGGAGCTTTTCTCCCCGGGCCTTCACTGAAAAAGGGCTCTTCAGCTCAGTCGGGCAATCCCGGTCAACAAATGTAAAATAAATAACATAAATAAATAGGCTAATGCTTGAAAACTCCCTTTATATCCCTAAGGTATTGCATGACATCACAGCTATTACAGACAAAAGAGTGGTACTATGAAAAATGCTGCCATCTTCGAACACAAGGCCAGAGTCTGTTACCTATATGCAAATTAAGTTGTATGGCTGTCAAAAGAAAAAAAATGCTTTTGAAAGAACCTGGTAAACTGCCAGCAGAGATCTAAGATGACCATTGCAGAAGAAAAGAACTTCCAGAAAATTGAGTAACAACATACTTAGTACCTAAATCATTGAAGAATGGACTAAACCTCCACTGGAAATTAGAGAGATTGCAATCTAAATGCAAATGGGAATTGCTCAGTATCACCTAACACACTGGTCAGGCAGCACACTTTATTTTTCATCTCATCAGTGAGTGTTTTCTTCCTGTTTTATCTCAGCAAATGCATTTAAATGCACATAGCTTGCATATATCCTTTTAATACCTACTTGCAACATCCATATATACCTACTAACCATTTTTGTTTGGATTGACATTTTAATTGCATTCTTATACATCATCTGCTGTATATTTGCACGTATTTAAATGTGACCTTATGAATGCTGTTCCTGACAATGCCTACCATTTTTGTCATCAGTTATCTACTGCCATATATAATTGCTTAGTTTGTGATTATGGGGACACTGGATTCCCTCTAAAATGGGCCTTTTGGGGTTAACACAATGAACAAAATTGATAGGTAAATAAAATATATAAATAAATATTATTCCCTTAAGTAGGTATTTGGGTTATTTTCATCTTCTTTCATGGGCATCCCATATTTTTTTCCCTTTTTATTCTCATAGTAATCGACTTGTGTAGCAGAATTTGGGATTAAATTTAAATGTATTTGCAGTTCATTTACCTGCATTCTTACATCTGCCTCAGCAAGAGAAAATTCAACGTTATACAATTGCCTTGATTCTCTTGGCACAGCTCTGTGTGCTTCACGCTGAGATTTTGAAGAAAACGTAAGATTTTGAATTTCTGTAAAATGTTGTGAACAATAGTCATCAGTTGTGTAATGTCCTCTGTGGCTTTACGCTGGTTAGACTTGTTTAAAAGTCTTTTTTATACTATACCCGCTCTGGCATCTTACAAATTCTCAGTCATATTTTAATTTTTCAAAGAAACTAGAATATTTAAAACTAAGGTTTCAGCAAGAAAAGTCTTAAGCATTCATTTTTAATATCTTTCAAGATTTAAAGTGACATAGTATCACAGCCAAAAAAATGTCATATTCTTACCAACATTTATCTCTCCTTTCTTCTTGAATAACATATCACATTTGTGATAATTGAAAAAAGCAGATCTTATAATTTTTTTATTACAAAAAAATGACATGAAGATAATTCTACAAAAAGTCCTTGCTTTCATAAGATTGTTCAACCGACCCTTCTTCTTATCTCGTCATCCATCCTTTTATACTCTGAAACAATTTTCATTTAGTTCAGGGTTATTTAGGCAAAGGGCAGAGTCTATATTAGAAAACAATGAAAAAAAGATAGGAAGCACCCAAGACAGGAAACACCCCAACAGTGGATGCGAGTGAATCACAACTACATGCACAAATACGAACACCCACAAGTGCAGACACATACACACACACACACACACACACACAGAGGAACAATCAAGTGTCACTTGTCAAGTAGCAAGGATTTCTTAGGAATGTGAGACTGAATACGTTGGTAAAAAGCTTTTCATCTGAAGGTGAGAAAAGCACAAGCTCCAGACAGAAGATGGTGTAGCTAATATTCCAGTTAAGGTTCCATGTTATGAGATCATAGACCCAAATATTCTGCAAAGATCAATTTACTATTACTATTATTATAAAATGGGTGACCGTGGAAGGAGGGAAGAATAACAGGGAGACACTCAGATAGTGCAGTGAATATTTTGTCTGTAATTCATACAATGCAATTAAAATGAAAGCTCTAATCTAGACCTAAATATATTGCCATAGCTTCGTAGCTATGTTGAATTATTTTGATGATGGCTATCCAAAACCTCTACCAGCCCTTCAGAAGCTCTCAGATAGGCAAAAAACCTGTTCAAAGTAAACAAAATAAAAATAAATAAATAAAAATTACCTAGAAACATTTGCTTTATCCCAGTAATAACTATAACCTAAGAAAGATTAATTTATTAAAAAGAAAGTCTTACCTATCTTCTCTAAATTTCTTTCTGTTTTCAGTCTTTGGAAGATGATATCAGAATTAATATCTCTGGATGTTATTTACATATGAATTATATAGCCAATGACATTGCCTCTGAAAAAAAAAGACATCTGTCTGTGTAACACTTCCTACCCAATTATTTGTAAACAAAGGGATTTTTGCTGAAATCACAGTACTGTGACTGTGATTGTCAAAACAGTTTAAGGGTAAGCGTGACCAGGTTCCACTGCAGCTTGTTGAAGTGTATTTCCTCAATAAATCAGTGGTCAAAACGTACTGCATACAAACACCACATTAAAAAAAAAAACACTGAGGAACCAGAGCCCAAAGTGGCTGTACTGTAGGAGGTGGTCCCATGTTCTGTTATGCCACTGCTCTTGCTTCTGAGAGGCATACATGACAAAGCTTAGTGCTCCTCCACTGACTTACCACCGAAAACAGGAGGTACTCAAAGCCAGGTCACCTGACCTGCAGATAGGAAAGACTCCTCCTCTCCTATATAGGAATGGTGACAAAGCACTGCTCAAAACCCCACAGAATGAAAATGAAGGCTGAAGGAGCCACACCTTCGACTACAGTGCTAACTACCAGGAAATCCCACTAGTTCACTTAAAAAAGTTCCTAGGTCAATGGGTTTTGTAGCAATTTGTATGTGATGAGTAATGACAAGTACAGCATTCTTCTGCCTGGCATTACTGACTATAATCCTCACTGAATTACTTGAAGTGGAAGATGTTTATGATGAGCGGGGAAAAATATGAGGCAATTTTAGGGAGAGCATATTGTTATGGTGAGAATTTAACCATCCAAAGGATCTGTGAAATGCATGTCTAAAGCAGTTTGGACAGCCATCTTTCACTTCTGGAATTCTCTGAATCCCTTTCAAAAGGCATTTGATAGTATAGAGTGAATTTTTATTTGAGCTTTTGTAGAGCAGATGGGATGGCCGTACTTGTTTAATAAAAGGTGCCAGTTGCTATATTCAGAAGCCACAGCATGTATTTATATCAATTGTCTGCCATCCCCCTTGATTGCAAAACAAATTCTTGTGAGACAAGGGTGTCCACTTTAACCTATGTTGTTTGTTTTTGCCATGTCAGCCTTTGATGAAATCCTGTGAAAACAAATTCTAAAGCATGCTTTTACAGTTCAAAACTTGAGCCACATTTTGACCTCATGGTTTGCTAATGATTGTGTTGTTTATCTAGCAAATTGTGTAAGGAGTAAGCATAGGGTGGCAGTGTCTTTTTATGACTTTGCTAGGATTTCTGGTCTTAGACATATTGCCAAAACCCATATTTTTCAAACACAATTTCTCAGGAGAATCTTTTGAGTTAGGGCAGTTTACCATTTTTCAAAATATCAAATTAATTATTTGGGAATTTGCATGGCCTTAGATTTTATTCAATTATCTAAGTTAAATGCTCAGCCACAAACCTTGTTTTGAAGAGAAAAGTGTTTGTAGTGATTAAAACATAGGTTTCTGTTTGTAAACAGGGTCAAAATAACTAAGACACTCTTATTGCCGTAAATATTCTGTTCGATTCAATAAAGTCCTTGCACGCTTTGTGCGAAGCTTACATGGAATCTACATGTGTGTGGGAGATACGCAATGAACAGCAGCCCTTATTGCATATTCATACTGCACACCATGTTTAAATGTAAATAAGTGTGATTTTGTGGCTGGCACAGTTGCCAGCCAGGAAACCATGTAAGCCAACAAGCATAGCAACCCTGTTTAACTCAAAGCAAAGAAGGTCTGCGGTTTTGCGCAAAATGCACTATGATCACCAAGGCTTAACAGACAATAGTTTTCATAGCTCTCAATTTCTAAGTGCAAAACATCTGGACAAAGCCCAACATAATGGGGGAAAAATGACCCAGAAATAGGGCAGAATTGATATATTTGCTCTTTAGAAATGCATTAGAATAACAAGGGATTTGTGTTGAGATATGTTTTCTGAAGGATTTGAAGTATAAAACTCAAATGTATATAATTATTGAGTCATATCAGTCCTGAGGTCATCCCAGTGATATGGCAGAAAACCATAAATTAGATAAGGAAAACCTCTGGACATCCTGGGAATATCTGGACAGTTGAAAAGTATGATACTTAAGTACATGGTCCAAACACAGTACAGGACAGTGTATCTATACTGCAGAGTATTGTGAAATCACATTCCTAGCATTCTGCACTGAAGTTGTGTTAATGATCTGTAGGGGTGCATAGACTGCCATGCATAAACACTCATTGGAAGTGTGTGTATTGAATAAGGACACACAGATGAATTGTAGGAATGAAAACAGGGAAAGAGAACAGGTGAAGTGACCTAATGTACAGCCGATGAGGGCATGTTAGTCTAAGTCAATTGTAGCAGGAACACCAATCACATATCAATATGGTACAGTAGGGACTGTGCAGTTAAAATGTGTATTATGTGACTGTCACACAAGGTGATATAACAATGGAAACATATCTGTGTAAGATAAGCATCCTTACATGAGCAATGCAGAGGACATCTATCAGGGATGCTATATGCAATTGGGGTAGGGTGTATATTATGAAGCTGTACACACTGATTTGCCTGAATACAAGTGTAATCTCAACAGAGGTCTCCAGCAAGTGGGATACAGGTAAAGGCTCATGGACAGCATTAAAAGAAGCAACCACAATCATGGACAATATCAGAATAATACCAGCAGTAATCCTATGTGTCTGGCATAACATATGTGATTTAGAGTGATCAGAGATTACTCTGCACAAACACACTTGTACAACTATTATGACATGTCTGCATTCTATGAGGGTAATCATGCACACTGTTCTGACACTGTATCATCTGCTGGAGGTGTTAGGAGGTGCACTGCTCTACCTGTATGCAACAGTATGATCAATACAACCTAGTTGACTGGTATGCATGGCATATATATGGCAGGATCCACACTGTCATGAATGTTACCCATCCCATTAAACAGCTATGTATGTACTGTGTGGATCACCAGCATCTGGTGTTGCAACTTGATGGAGGTTCCGCACCATCAGATAGTAATGTTTAAGCCACAAAAAGAATACCTAGGTATGGCCAATAAGATGTGTGACAGCTCACTGTGGCAAAGGTGGTACACTTCAGGTACACATCACTGGAAGATGTGTAGGGAGGTACATGAAGAAGGATGCATTGTACTCAGTTACTGGTGTGATGAAGGCTGTGAACTATGGAGGTATTATGGCCTCTGATGTGGTTGTTCTTCACATACTCAGTAGTTGTGGTACATACAAGGGAATAGTCACCACTGTGACCACATGCTGGTGGAGTTTCCACTTACCATCTACCCCAGGACATAGCTCACATACCTATTGCTCTAATTATAGGGTGTGATGTCTGCATTATACTTCAGTTGTATGTTTGTTTTCCTGACGCAACAAAACCCCTCATGTTTTTGTGTCATTGCAGGTGTTGTAATAGTTGTGGCAGCAATGTTTGGTGTGTGTTGATACTGCCCCTATTTTACTAATATCACAGTTGGAGTCAACATTTGCCCACAATCTGTAGCTCTTCAGACAGCTGTTTGGACACAGGATGTGTATGTCATCTGTGATGTATTTTACTTAAATAATGGACAGGAAAGGGCCAAGCAGACAGCCGTGATGTATGGAGCTGATCACTGAACCTGAGATATAGATCACTTCACACATTTCAACATATTTAGATGACATGTATGTGATGATATAGTAGTCTACCCATAGCTACATCTGACAGTGTTGACTGAATACCTCAGCATGGATTTGTGTCAAATGCCTGGGGGTTGTCAAGTTCAAAAGGATGAAAGTGTTGTCATCATGGATGCCCTCAATTACCTCTTTGAGGACATCTGACATATTTAACAGACATTATGTATCATTAGCAACTCACACAGGTCTGTTGCAAACAGTTGGTATATCACTAGTAACCATTTAATTAAAGTCCATGATGACATGTTGGTCTGCCTCACAGATGAGGAGAATCAGGATGTGTCTATGCATGCATGCATTGGGTGCTGCCCCCCACCCAACTCAGACCAATGCATGTTGATATACACCCTTCTACAGGAACATAGTCTGTGGAGGGTATGTTGAAGTATGTATTCAACTGTGCCAGGAAGGCCTATGTGATTAGTCATGTGATAGGTGATCTGTGATGTCACATCCCATTCATTCTGTGTGGTAGGCCTGGATGAAGGTAAGACAGTGCATACTGGCTATCCTCAACTGGCTTAGGGTTTGAACACAATTCCCCACTCAGGTATCATTGAGAAACTCTCCCAGCTGAGAATTAAAACATACATCACTTGATGGGTAACTAATTGGCTCACTGACAGAACACATACTGTGAAAGTTGGTAAATCAACCTATACTAGTAGAGCTGTCACCACTGGCATACCCTAGGGCTCTGTGTTTGGCCCTTTGCTGTTTGGAATCTATTTACCAACAGTTCAGGCTAAAGTATACAGCATTTGGCTTACCATGTTTGCTGATTCTTGCATACAGGGTGCAATCATTGAGTCCACCTTTGAAGATAACTTCCTACATGAGGGGCTTACACAGACAAATGATTGGTGACAAAATCACTGTCTATGAATAAATGCAAAATGCGTCTTTATTTTGTCCTTCTGCAAAGTGGAATTCCCTGCTCATTACAGCATTAACAACATTCCCTCTATGCTGAAACCCAGTGACGTAAGCTCTGGGAACACATATACATAGGAATCTGAACTTTGTGCACATAAGTCACATCATTGTATTCCAGTTACAAGATTATATTACAGCACTGTACTCAAACCTCATTAGGACACTAATATAGAGTACAATGCTCTCTTTTGCATGTACTTCAACAGACACATGCAGCAACTGGAGAGACCACAGGGGTTACTCATCAAGAAAACACAGTGCCTACAAACCATGCCATAATTGTATATGGATAGCCTTTCTGTAATATGTTAACATTGTTGAGGATCTCCAAATGATTGCGCCCAATTGACAGTCATCTGCAAACTTGGTAAGCCATAGGCCATCTACCTTCACCTGGACTTCATGTAGTTTCCAAACAGTAGAGGGCCCAGCACAGATCCTTGTGGTACTCCACTGGTAACTGGTCTACTGGTGGAGGTGGACTATGCAACTTTCACACTGTACATTCTGTTGTTGATCCAGTTGGCTACTCATCTCATAACTTATGGGTTAATCCACAGATAGGAGAGTTTCTCTATGATACCTGAAAGGGGGATTATGTCAGAGGGCTTGGCTATATCAAGACAGGCAGTATGTCCAGTTTTCCCTCATACAGGGCTTTGCGAACATTATCAAAGAAGTACACTAGGTTTAATAAGTAAGATCTACCCTTGACAAAACCAACATGGGTCAGGTAAAGAGTGCTGAAGGTTACCTATGTCCCCTGTGGATAAGGTCCATGATGAATCTTTATATAGCCTTCCAGATAAGGCTGGTTAGTTTTATGGGTCAATAGTTTCCAGGGTTAATTGATGGATGTCTAGGCATGTTCAATTGTGAAGATAGCTGTAATTCTGCACGTTACCGGATTGATGTGCATTGCATATCACACATATGATATTAATGTATGTAGTGTAGTTGATATATTTGTGAAAAAGTACTGGAGACATCTGGGTTGTAGTGCATAGGGGCAGGCAACACACAGCTGCATTGTAAATACTGACATATTGTTCCAGTTTTAAGTTTCCACATATAGTTTCATGGCATAAAGGGTAAAATGGACAGTAAACAGCACAAATATATGCCTTGGAGTAGTGCAGTGGTAAGCAGCAGGTTTGCAAGATGGTTGGCAAAGTGTTTGAGCATGAGAGATTACACATTTTCATTAATTTTCCCCTGTTTGCCCATGGTTAAGTAGTGTGCAAATGTGAGCAGCATTGCTAAAATTCTGAGAGTTAGTATTGAGTGTATGAAACACATTTGCTGCTTATTTGACTCTGTGGCAGCAGTTGTAAATACATTGACACATTTTTAGCCCAGATGCTGCTGGGTTCAAATCCAGGTGTATCTAATACTTTCAAATAAATAGTGATAATGCAATGACATTATTTTGTATAGTATATTCAGCATGTATTACTGTGCATTGGCATAGTGCAGCAGAGTTTAGCAACAATGAGCAAAAGTAACTGCAGCATTGCAGGGCCACTCAGCATTGATTGTCAAACTCCATGCAAACACAGAGACCAAAAAGTGAAGGGGTCCATTGCTTTTTTTTTTGCTACTTGCGTGATTCTATTTTTTACCAGATTTATAGGTGTTAAAATTGGGTAGATAGAAAAGTGGTCAAATAGGGAGAAAGCAGAAGGAAGACAAGGTAAAAGCAATACAGGAATGTGCAGGAGGAAGGTACGTAAGAACTATAGCTATCCAGTTTTTCAACAGTAAAAACTTATATGTGCAGAATATTAGCTGAATTTGGACTGTCACCTTCAGAGAGAGGGATGCCAGCAACATAATCAAGTTGTATAGCCAATAGGACTGAATGAAGTGTGCCAAGAAGACACATGTGCAAAATGGAGAGCTATGTATGGGACAATATTTTCTTTATGGGACAGGTGCCCATTTTTCTTTTTTTAATTCAGTAAGAGAGGAATGCTAGGTAAGGGGCATAAGTATTTCTGCGTCATGTAAATTGGGTAGCTGAGGAAGCAAATGCAAACAAACAAGACAAGAGACAAGGAAGGTGAGGGACACAAAAGGTTGGGGACACCATGATTGGGGTGAGGCAGGGAAATCACAGGCTCATGCTCATCAAACAAGGAGAGAGTGAGATGCGAATCCTCACCCACTGGACATTCATTGCTGTCACCTTACTCCACTAGTGGCTAGAGTGCTTGACATCATCTCCTCTTATGAACTATGAGGGAAAGCAGCCTCTCCATCCGGCATAGGCATACACCAATGGTGCAGTGTATGCCCCTATGCACCAACTGTGGCATCTCCTAGTGGGTGATATAATCATCACCTCTGCTACTGCTCCCAGAGGTACCACTGCACTTGCTGCCAGTGCAGTACTACCTGTGGGTGTAGGTAGTGCAGAGGCAGTAGAGGCAATGCTGCCAAGTTGGCTCCCAGATGTGATGTACATTAGTTCTGGAGCTGGTAGAGCAGAGGCAAAATGATCTACGGGGGCTGGACTACCTTGCTTTGCTGTGTAGCATCATTTAGTGATTAGGTACAGATGGATGACATGGAGACATTTTGATGACACATAATATAAAATAAAAAAGTGATAGTTGGGGTGAGAGAAAAAAGCGATAAAAGATATAAGCACAGCCAAACCTGACATTATTTTTTCTCTGTTTCCCCTTGTTTGTGTTAAGCCATGCACTGTGCAAACACTGGCATTAAAAATAAATAATAAAATGGAAAGGTAGTTAAAATGAAAAAAAGCAATCTATGAAATTAATACTACAAAATATTTGTTAGTACACGTGACATATTTCTACATAGGTCTGGTTTGAACTCTCGCTCCAATGAACCTTCAGAACCCAGTAAGGGTGTTTTATCCCTCTTTTCCACACAAACAGCTTTGCAGCAGGGAACTGCAATCATGCAGCATGCAACCAACTGCAACATCATCCACATTACTAGCAAGCCATATTACAGTTATTTGTACATGTGTTAATTTGAGATGTAGTGCACTGAGTGATCGCACAAACATTTATGACTATTTCTTGCAAAAAAGCAGCTCTCTCTTACCTCTCTGTGTTTGTTGCACATTCTTGTCTTATCTGACCAGTAATCTGAGACAGTCAGTTTGTGAGGAATTATATATCCTTGTCCTTAAAATGTGTAAGAATATTACATGGCAATAATATACAGTTCTCAGCAATTGAATGGGAGGTTGGATGTTAATGAATAGAACCTGTGAATTGTGTGCTACTTACTTACATTTCCAACCTTGATAATATGACTTCTGTACACATTGTAAGTCTAACCTGACATACCCATTGTAGGTAGAGCAGTCTGAATTACTGTTGTGTTTTCATTCTCCTTACTAGTAATCATTCACAGTTGCAATCCATTAGCAACAAACACTGAGGGGAGCGCCTGCACTATGTTTACGTCTCTTACAGGGAGCCAAGTATTTGGGATTCAGCAATTTTAATGAGTTCACAACTTATTTGCATCTTCACAGTGCTCACAGCCCTGAATCTACACCATAAAAATGCAACTGTGTAGCTAGGGAACCTGAAAGTGAGGAGACTTGTTTATGTGGAGAACACAGAAAAGAGACTATTATTTTGGGATATATCTGCGCAGAAGATTACTGAACTTGAGGAAGGAATGCTTGCATTTTTCAGCTGTATACTGCATATGATGAAAAGTCATTAATAAAAATCTGCTTAATATTTATATATATTTTGATTAACAAATGCTACACTTTTATCTGTATGCATTAGTTAGAAGACTACTGATAGCATGGGCATATTTGTTTGGGCATTTCACAGGTATACATGATTGGCAGTACATTAAAATGTAAATATAACATATGTAGACATGTTTCAGGGACATTTCATTTGATAGCACTTTTAGCATTTCAATGATGGTTTGTTGGCAAATGTGTCATTCATCCATCCATTTATTTATTTATTTATTTATTTGACAGTTGTTGACCAGGATAGTCCAACTGAGCTTGTGGTCTTTTTCAGTGGAGGACCTGGGAGAAAAGCTCCACAGTACAAGTTATGCAAGTAAAACATTACCAATTATGCAAGTAAATAATTCACAGGAGTGAAGTAAAATACAATAAAATGTTATACAATAAGAGGGTAAAACAGATGTCTATTACAGTACAAGTAAGAGATTTCAGCAAATTATGCATTTTGAGTAAGTAGTAAGTATTGAGGAGGATAGAAATGCAAAGTGGCAAGAAAGATGGAGAAAATGATTAATAGTATAGACTTAAAATAGATTGCATTATTGCAGGAAAGGAAGTATGAAAGAGAAAGAGGGAGGGAGGAAAACATTTAGAGTGGGAGAGAGGGAAAGAATTTCAAGACGGATGATTGCAGATTTGCCTGTTCGATTGGGGTATATGGGAGCAAAGCTACATTTCTGTTATGGCACAAATAAGGATATGTTGCTATTGCTGCTCTCCCTTTTTTGGCATCCAGCCTGATTTTCATATTTCTATACTGTTTTGTGTTTCCCCAGTGGTTAATATTGAAATGGTACATTTTCTGTTTTATTTGGGAGCAGTTATTTTGTAGTTATGCGACACTTATGTGTTTTATCTTTCTGTTGTGCTTTAGGACACCTCGGAATATGGCACCCAGGTGTGTCAATCCCCAAAATCAACCCTTCACTGATCCTGAGAATCAGGTAATTGTGGAAACAGAACAGCATGTCCTTGACATTGGTGCTACTGTTTCAGGGACAGCAGCTATGTCCCAGCAGGAGCTTCCAGGTAGGCTTTTGTATCTCAGTTGTTAAATACTGTTGTATAGTAAAATATTTACATCAATACATTCGTTCTCTTTAACAAGAAAGTGTTGGGGGGGGGGTTTGACAATTGCTACAGTTACCAACACATTCTGATTGATTCACATGGTGCTTAGGTTGGGCTTGTCATCCAAGTTCTTGTTGAAAGTATAGTTAATGGACATATAAAGGGCAAAACATTTTACTCCCTTTGTTACCGTTAATTCTGATGATGTCCTTACCTTTTGCTTAACTTCTTCCAGGACCATCCAGCATATGGAGCCTACAATCATCTGCATATGCTAAGCCAAACATGTTTATGTCAGTACTGATGAGCAATTTATAGATTAGTACTAGGCTAACTGGCCTTGTGGGCCATTTTAAGCATAGCCAGTTATCCTATGTGAGAATCAAACCCATCAATTTTTGTTTGTAAGGAGCACACCTTAACCGTTACGCTAACATCCTATAATATTTTAATGTGTGATGTTGATGCCAGGACTGTTGTGTGCATTGCTGTACTGTCTAATAGTAGCACCATATATTGGACTATAGTAGTGTAGGTATTATTTATTCCTGTGTAAGTGTGGGACTTTTACTATCTGATGTCAAGAGTATCAACAGACTCTGATGATGATGGTGGCCAAGCAGAGGCACAGTCATGGGATGCAGAGGTTGAATCTGACACTGAGGTTGACATACAGTCATCTCCTAAAATTCGATCAGACACAGCCAGTAGGCATATGGCACAGGTGGAGGGTGAGACAATCACTTGTGGAAGTGTGGTTACTGTGGTTTCAGTGCCTCTTGACTCTGGCCATTGCCAAAGTTTAGGTGAGGTGCCATGCAGAAGGGTCGTTATGGGCGCACAGAGGAGGTCTGCTATCCATCCTCTACCTAATCCAAGTGTCTCTTTCCATGCCACTCAATGTATGTTTAGGGCCATCATGAAGGTATGTTCCCATCAGTCCTCCATAGAAGTGCTTAGAGTTGTAGATGTGGCATAGGCTGACATGCTTTTTCTGCCTCCACCATGTTGCTGATTCAATGGATTGGATGAATGACATGGATTGGTTGGTGTCTGTGATGGAATGTCTGCTGGTAAGGGTCATGGCTGTAGGTCAGCCACATCACCTGCTGTTAGCTAATGTGGCCATACCTGGTCACATTCTCATAGTGACAGTACTTCCACGGTTCCATCAGTGATTGGGCTGTCCACACCCAGACATGGCAGGCCATGGGGTTGTGGTCCTGAGTGCTCTCATGAGAGGAGCTCATCCAGCAAACAGCCACATTCAGCTAACAGCAGAGCATCTGGCAGTGGGTGTGGATGTGCCAGTGCAAATCTTGGCAGAGCTAGTTCTCATGGTCAAGTACAACAATAATGAACTGCCACATCTATCATGCATGGCTCACACCTGTGCAACAAATCAAAACATAGAGCTAGCACAGAGCTTGGTTGTGTTCATGCAGATACTCACACACCAATTTCACCTGGAGGACCTGTACAGACAGACACACAAACAACAGTTACATGGTTCCCCTGTGAAGCTTAAAACTCATTTGGAACCACTGGCCATTTGTTGCTTTATCCAAATGTCTGCGGGTTTCTCTTTCTTACTCACACATACTCACCGGCCCTTTGTGTCAGCCTAGGCTTCCTGCCCCCTCCCCCATCACAACACCACGTACAAGGAATAACTGTGCCATATCCCAGTTTTCTATCTTTTGGATTCAGGGACACATAAACTTTGTGTCAGATGCTCAGGGTGCATAGCTGACTTAGTGCTTAGTATGCCTGCATTTGTGATGTTGAACTTGTACTTGTACCTGTGATGGTACTCAAGAAGCCTCGGTCCTCACCACTGGCAACAGTGGGAAATGTACACACTGGGAAGATGACAAGTGCACACACAGTTAAGTGAAATTTCCTTAAAAGTACACAGAGATCACAGTCAGTCTGGGGCTGGTTTCTCCCTCTTTCTCCAGATCCCCAATAAGACTCCCCACTGGCACAGCTATAGAGGTGAGATTGCAGCTGAGTGGCCAAGCCAAAACCCCGAGCACTCTCTCTGTCCAATCAGTGCTTCATGTCCCTGCCAAAGTAGCTGACACACACAAACTCTGAGATTTGATTTATATCCAAACACACACACACACACACACACACACACACACACACACACACACACACACACACACACGCACACACACACACCTGGGCAAGGCTGGCACAGGTTTACAAGCTAGTAAGTTTCTGCCCAGATTAGAAGGTAGTTCCAGCTGCCACCAGCCACTACATATCAGCTACTATTAAGGCCCTTAACAAAGGATGGCCAAGCCTACTGTGTAATGTTATTATTAATCAAAATGATAGTCTTACGAAGTCCAAGGCTATTTAGGAGTGTCCTGTACATTGCCACCAAATACATATGCAAGTACTCACATAGCTTAAATATGTCTCACAAATATCAGCCACAAAGATAGATTTAAATATGTTTAATGATAAATAATAAAAGAACAAAACATTACTCAGTAACTTCAGAGTTCAGAATCACAGGAAATATTTTAAAACAACATTGCAGGACAGTATCAAATAAATAAAGAAAACATCTAAGCTATACTTCACTATATTCCTAACTGTATCTAAGAGAAATTAGTGTACCCTAGACTGACTTACAGCAAGGCAAGTGCAGATGGTGGTGATGAGTGGTTATTCTTGTTAGGTCAAAGACAAAGAACAAAATGCCCAGTCTCTCTCTCAGAGAGTTCTTAAATGAATATCAAATATTACTGCTAGGTTAGCTTGGATGACATCACTTTTTGACACCTGACTTCAGTTCCCAGGCTAAACCCCCCATTGTAGCATTTGACATCTCCTTGTAAAAAATACATATCTCTCAGATGTTTGCAGATCTTGGAAGTCGTAAAACAATAAAACACTTTTACATTTTAAACCTAGTACTTGCGTCTATTTCAAGTCAATACAAAAAACTTCTAGCTCTAGACATTGTATCTGCGTCTGCATTAAAATTGAGAAATAACACCTCTTATTTATGGCTCAGCTATGAAGTAACTTAATCTCAACTATTCTTAAGTTTTGGAAGTAAATCTTCTATGTTCCAGTAGGGTACACTGTGGATATATCTTTGAAGCTCAATTTACTTTTGTGTCAGTAGTTTAAAATACACATAACATACAGTTATAATGCATATAATTATTTACAAAATTCCAGATAGCTGGGCTGGCAATATTTCCTTCTGTCTCACTTCTGTATAAATCATATTAATATTCACAAATGGCATATAAATAATGACTGTGTGAATCTTTGATTCCTTGGGCCTACTGCTTAATAATGGGCACATATAAGTCAAATAAGTCTTTTCTGTCACATGTTAAGGTCATTTCTGTACAAATCTCCCACCTTTTATATGCTTACACTTCCAAGTAACAACATGCAAGGATATGCCAGTCATTCATATTATTACACAATACACTCTAGGTTCAACACTTACCTTGTAAATCCAGCAGTTGCAACAGTTTTAGTTCAGGATTGACACTGTCTGATACAAGCCATATAAAGCCATTACATGGGTAGGTAAATGTTGAGTGTTGCTTGGCATCAGTGTTACTATATGTATGCACATAGGAGGAAGATTATAGGGCCTTATGTGGTGGGGGAATGTGCTTGCTATGCATTGTCTCTTAGCCAATACAAGGGCATGTTCAGCATGCCTATGTCTGCCTACACCCACAGCAGATGCTGTCCCCCCCCCCCGACTCCTCACCTGCATGTGGCTATGGTGACCTTGCCATTGATGGTAGGATTTATGCCCCTTCCCCTTGTTGATCCTGCTAAAGCTGTTTTCTCAGGGTGATATTGTGTAGCGTGGCACATGGCACATACAATGGATATTGCAGTACATGTATGCGGATTGTACTGAAAGGCTCCTCCAGATGTATCAAGGCACCAGAATCACTACTTCAGCAGCCCAAATGGATGCTCTATAATTCTGGTTTCAACATGTGCCACATTGTGGCATTCTTCAGCAGGTGTGTGGGCATTTCTGATGGGTGTCATCAGCCATGGTTCCAGTGCATAACCTGCATCCCCCAGTAAATGACCCTATGGGCTATCCCCCATGGTCAACATCCAATACAGTTGGGAGGTGTACTAGATATGTGAGTCATAGTAACTGCCTGGGTTGCCAGCACACACATTCAAGATGATTTCCTTGACATTACACACAACTTGGCAGTTAACACAGTGGCAGCCCTTTCTATTAATGTAGAGCCTTTCCTTTTCCTCAGGTGGCACCTTAAAATCTACATATGTTTAATCTATGGCACCCAGTACTTCAGGGTAGTGTGCTACAGGGTAGAACCCCTCCATATTTCTGGCCCTATCCTCAAGAGTTTGGGGAAAATGTATATGGTCACTAGCATGTTGGAGGATAGCTTTTGGGAATTGATGGAGGATGCTGATACCTGCAACACTCCCGGCAGGTCCCCTGTTTGTCTCTGAAAAGTACCTGTAGGTAAAATT
This sequence comes from Protopterus annectens, assembly GCF_019279795.1. Taxonomy (NCBI): domain Eukaryota; kingdom Metazoa; phylum Chordata; order Ceratodontiformes; family Protopteridae; genus Protopterus; species Protopterus annectens. Next base: position 204,587,843 of record NC_056748.1, read on the forward strand.
CTAAGTGCTACACATATCTTTGTCTCCACTGGGATGGGTTCCACTCAGTTTGCCCAAGCTCTCATTTGAGAATGACAAAGGCTGCAGATTTCCTGTAGTAGGACTGTATCCACCATGTAGCACTCTATAATTTTCACATCAGGTAGATTGTGATAAGTTACCCATGATCTGAAAACTGTTCTCCTTCTTGGCCTTGTTCAATTAGCAGCAGCAGCAGCAGCATAGACTTCAGCCTGTTACACATACACATGAATTAAAGCAACAGCAGTCCCTAACATTGTTTCTGTATAGACTCATTTCAGTGGCTTTATTCCAGTAGGTTTTGGAATTCACAGGGAAAACCAACACTTAGTCTACAGGGTTGCTTTATAGCTTGTTGACTAGCTCTTCCATTTTGGATTGGTTGATAAGCATACAGTTCAATTGCTTATGCTATAATTTGCATGGGTGGCTGCGGTGGAGCAGCGGTTAGTGTTGACGCCTCACAGCAAGAGGTTCCCCGGTTCAATCCTAGGCTGGGGTGCCTTCTGTGCGGACTCTGTATGTCCTTCCTGTTGTCGCATGGGTTTCCTCCGGGTGCTCCGGTTTTCTCCCACATCCCAAAGACATGCTGTAGGTGGATTGGACACACTAAACTGGCCCTAGGCATGAGTGTGTGCATGTGTATGCCTTCTGTGGAAGGTTGGGTGCAGTGTTAGAAACTCGAGACCATAAAAACCCTACTGCCAATCATGAGTGGATAGGTGATCTGCTGTGGTGACCCCTAACTGGGAAAAGCTGAAAGAAGAAGAAGATGCTATAATTTGCATGTGTTTACCTTGTTTACACAGCCATGCGTGGCTTTACACACCATGTAGAGCTGCTTAATGAATCCAAAACAGTATGCTACTTTGGGCTCGTCATGCAGAAATGCACATATGGTGTAAATGGACCATGTAGGCTTTATTGAATTTGGCTGGTTATTTATTCTTAGTTATTTGTCCTGTGTTGTGTTTTCTAAATATCTCAAGAAGTCGCAGAAGATACTTATGAACTTTATTTGGTGAAAGTGTAAGCTTAGTGATTATTTAAAGCAAATTGCTTGCAGCATCTAAAGCAGGTGGATTATGACTTCTTAATCTACAGGACTATGCTAAGGTAGCAGTTGGATGGCATTATGTAAGCTCAAAGTGAATACATAAATTGATTTGGTTTCAGTTTGTACTTCATATAATTATGCATACAGATAACATACCATAAAGCAAGATTTGAGATCCTGTAGGCCTTGAAAACTGTCTTTAAAAATGATTCAGATGTGAGTGTAAAAAATATGCAGGAAACAGATATATTTTTCCATCTTAAGATTTGTGCAAATCCAGGCATAATGATTGATTGCAATGTAGTCATTTGCCAGATCTGGGTACTGAGAGGACTAATTTTCCTTTGTGATGTTATGAGTGACGGTAGATTTTCTTTATAACTTGCAAAGGATGTTGGAATAGAAAGTAAAACCTATTCAAAGATTATGTGGTAGACGTTTTGCAGTTAAATGTCTGTTTTTCTCAGCTACATTTTTATAAGTCAGCCACAGCCGTATTATAATTGTATGGGGTAAGTAGAACCATGAAAGAGACATACCAGGGTCAAGTGCCTACTGTAATTCTAAGGGAGTTTTATAAAAATTGTAATGCCCTCTCATTCTAGACAATCTGTTTAGTGCAGCCTAAATGGCAGGAATTATTGCACTGCCATATTGATTATGAATTGCCTCTGGCATTGTGACTGCTCAAACATAGGTGTCTCTCCCCATTGGCTAAATTCACATAATTTGTGTTTCCATCTGTAGCACTATATTTTTATTTATTTTATTTATTTTACATTTGTTTGCCGGGATAGTCCGACTGGACACAGGTCCATTTTCAGTGGAGGCCCGGGGAGAAAACATCCAAGTATCATTTACAAAACAGGTAAAGCAAAAAAGCTCCAAGTATATTTTCCAAAATAGTTCAAGGAAGAAGTACAATGCAGGGTCTATGTTACACATAACAGTTTAATTTATACAACAATCTTATGAAAATATCAAATAAGTATAAAGTCATGACACAAAGGAATAGGTAAAGGCAGTATTTTTTGTTCAGACAGTAATTACAGTTGTCCATGTAAGTAAGATACAGCTAGCATAGGGATTGTTGTTGCTTTAAAAAGGTTGAGAATGTTAACTAATACAGTGAAGTTTATAGAGATTTAAAGGTTTATTCCTTTAGAGGATGGTAGTTGCTAGTTTTGACAGAGAAGTTAGCAAATCTCCCCTTGTTTATTAAATCTAACATGAGGAAAGGGAAGAGTGAGAGTTGGAAATGTGGGAGTTTGTGTGAATTTGGACAAGGAATTAGTCATTTGTAATTATTTATATGATGGAGAATTTCAACATTTTAATTTTTCATTTGCAGTTGCTATGTGCTAACATTCATTATGGTGTTAAGAGGCTCATGGCACTGTCATTTTGTTGTTCTACTTGTTTTTTTCAATAACGTTAGTGGAATATTAAAAATAATCCCTGAATCCCTATGGTGGTTAAGTTCCATGTAATATGAGTTTTGTTTTTCCTTACTTGTGTTAGTGCCTTTTTTTCTTTTATAACTCCTCCTCTTCCTGTCTACTCTTAGTTCATTCTGGTACCACTTCCTCTTACTCCTCCTCTTCATATTCATTTTGTTCCGATATCTGATTTGTCATTCAATGACTGAAACTTGCTGGACAATTCAATTTGAATTATCAGCGAATAGTAAGTTTTCACTGGTGACTTGTAAGGCAGCTATGTGAATATGAGTAATTATTAAGTCTGAGACTATAGTACTGTGGATTTTTCCTTTTACTCATGGTTTATGGTAGCATATTTAAGTAACAGAGGTATGAGGAGCATAAACCTTACATATCAAAATGTTTGAGGAACAGTCCTCTGCAGCAGTAATTTAATGCCATTATAGAGAGTTTTGACATTTGTTGTATTAAAAGCTGATCACTTTCAGAATACCGGTATTTCTCAAGACATAATTTACACACACACACACAAACCCATGCACATACATGCACGCGTGCACACCAAGAAATATATTGAGTCTAGAAATTCTAGTTACAGACAGAGGCCATAGTCTAAAAAAATCTGAATTAGTGTGTTCTTTCTTCATCAGAGAAACTCAGCCTCTGACTGAAAAATTAGAATTCTATAAAAATTGAACCCATTAAGACTGCTTATGGATCTGTGAAGTTCCTGAGGGACTAGAAAAGTACAATATTCTTCTAATTAGATGGATTCCTAAACTGTAAAATTTCACTCAAGAGATGATATTCATAGACCCAGGGTTAATACCTGCACAAAACGTTTTGGCAGAGAGTGCAGCTATGCCTATATACAAATGCCAGCTAATGGTACTGATTATGACAAAGTAAGAATCTGCACAAAAATGCCCACTAGCTTTTAAACTGTTTATAACTTCTTAAAATGGGTTAAAAGTGTTTTAGTTATATGTGAATCCATCCATTAGTGTCCGAAGTTACAATTACTTTCAGCTATTTTTGGAAGCTGAGGTCAACCGCAAGATTGTGAAAGCCCACACAAACTACTGATGGGTAGTTAAGGCAAGTGTCAGCATGCAGAATAAATTAATAAAAAAAAAAAGATGAAGGAGTTATGTAGTGACTATAAGGGTGTCCTTATGTGGATGGCCTGATTACATCTTTATAAGGTGTATATAGGGCCTGATTGCATCTTTATAAGGTGTATACAGGAAGATAGGACATCTGGAAATGAGACAGAACAGAAAGGACATGGAGAGGCACTGTGTTTTTGTGGGAGATAGATCCCCCATATATATATATATATATATATATATATATATATATATATATATCAAACTGCATGATGGACCTGCAGTTGAAGTCCCAGTGATGTGGGTGATGGAGGCTTCCAGTGTATTGGTGGTCAGATCAGAAAAGGGTAGTGAGTCTTTCATCTACAGGAGGAGGTCCTGCATAGACTAAAAGTGCCTCTACACTGCCCACTCAACCACATACTCCACCAGGTCCTAAAGCTCATGCCTTTCATGGCTTTTCAAGATGTGCCATGCCAAAGTGCCTACAGAACTGGGCCCTTTACCCTAATCCTTTGAAGACATCCCCAGGCAGGCAGAAGGAGGTGAGGAATGTTTCCTGTCCCACAAGACATCTGGCCAAGCTGCTTCTTGGATCCCTGGACATGTGAAAAAGGGGACAGAAAAAGGGAGAGAAAGCAGACAATAAATGGAAAAGAATACATAATTATCTTACAAAAAGAGAGAGAGAGAGAGAGAGAGAGAGAGAGAGAGAGAAGGATGTCCCTGGACATGTGAAAAAGGGGACATAAAAGGGAGAGAAAGCAGACAATAAATGGAAAAGAATACATAATTATCTTACAAAAAGAGAGAGAGAGAGAGAGAGAAGGATGTCCCTGGACATGTGAAAAAGGGGACATAAAAGGGAGAGAAAGCAGACAATAAATGGAAAAGAATACATAATTATCTTACAAAAAGAGAGAGAGAGAGAGAGAGAGAGAGAGAGAGAAGGGTGCACAAAATCACAAAATGGAGACAATATACTCTTAATTTGGTGCTATGTCAATTTTTATTTTATTGACTTTGCTTAGTAAGGCTCTAGTAAACATGCATATTACAGGAAATGTTACTAAATTTTATACTGACCAATAATTCTTCAAAATGGCACTACTACAGACTGTTCTGAAAAGGTTGCTCATTGATATTAAAGTATTTTTGCACTTCTACTCTGATACCTTTTACATGTGAATGACTTAAAAATGACAGACTACTTTCACTGGAAGGTGGAAAATGGAAATGGAAAAGAACAATGCATTTTTATACTCATAAGCACCTTCACTTAACCATGTCAGCCTCTGGTCAGACTGCTCTCTAGTGTAAGAAATCTCCTCGGTTATGGGAAGAAGAAGAGAAAGCATAGTTTATTAGCTGTGGTGTAGCTGTGTACATAAGTATGGAATTCAGTTATTCATTTATTTTCTAGCAGATGTGATACAATGGATGCAATAATTAAGTAAAAAGTGCATTAGGCCTTGATAAACGAAATGCAAAGTGTTACCAGTAATCACATTTTTTTTTTATTTCCTTTTATTAGTTCTTCACTTTTTCTACAAAAAAAAAAGTTGCAGGCCATAATGCGTTCCTGTGATTTGATACATTGAAAGGTTCCAGCTTGTCTGGTAGGGGTGGGGTAAAAGTTACATACTACTGATTGTTGTTAAAGGCAAATTTAGATTTTGTTACAGGCTCCCAAGTTTAACTAGAAGCGGTGTGCATTAGCAATGTAATCCACAATATGCTTTGCAGAGATCAACTTGTGTTTTTCCTGACTTAATAGCTGCAATAGCAACTGTAAAGCAGAAAATTTCTACTTTGCTTAGAAATGATTTGAACAGTTCAGCCTGTAGAAGCAGGTCAATCAGTTGCAGGCCTGTCCCGGCCCCACCCCACTATGCTTAAAGTGGAGTGTCTACCTCTAGTCAGCCATTTTGTACATGCATCATATTTTCTTGAAATAAATGAAATACATTTCAAATACAAACACTTCCTACAAAATTAGCACAGTAGAAAATTATTTCTAGCCTATACTGAACACTGCATTGTTTAAAAAACATACGAATTTCATAGAATTTCATTTACTGGTGTGTATATCCATTATCTAGGTGCACATATCTGTATCTATATGCATATCTGCATACATACATACATACAGACATACAAGTAATACACATATACATCTGTATATCTATATCTATCTATCTATATATATGTATCTATCTATCTATATATATATATATATATATATATATATATATATATATATATATATATGTAAAGAGAGAGAGAGAGAGAGATGTACCAATTGTCTCATGTTTACTGCCAACCACTTAATCCTTAAAGTAATGGATACAGTATGTGAGAGGTGTACATACATAATGTTACTGAAGGCTAAACTTTAATATAAAACACATAGCAGGTTGTCAAAAACAAACAACACCCCCCCACACGCACAGCTCACAACACATACATAGACCAACATATGCTGAGGCCCTTAAATGCAATCTTCCTAAACAAAAAAGACTTCCTAGAACACACATCAGCCAAGATTATCCTGAGCTAACCTAAAAGCACTCAACAAAATCAACACCTAACAACATACATGTAGCATTAGTCACCAGACCCCCAAACTCAAACTCCAAAGGGCAAGCAAACATACTTCCCAGGACTCTCATCATAGGGGACTCCATTGTTAGATATACTAATGCCCCTCCCAGGACTCTAGTCATCGGGGACTCCATTGTAAGACATACTGATGCCCCTCTAACCAGGGCAAATAAGGAGAAGAGAACAGCTAGTTGCCATTGTGGAGCCAGGACCCACCAAATTATGCATGTACACAAGTCATTGCACGACAGGTACCAGTATGATTGCATCGTAGTTCATGTAGGTATAAATGACCTGAGATGTACCTCTGTAAACTATGTGAAGAGAAAGTTATAGATATCTCTGACTATGTGCCTCAGGCTGGTATGAGCCTAGCACTGAGCATCACATTACCTTCACCAAGAATGATGCCACAACAGTAACAAAAGATGGTTGATTTTCACAATTGGCTGAGTTTCTGGTGTCCTTCTAAGGGAATCCAATATTTGTCAGCATGGGAAAATATGGTTAACAAACCATGTTACTTTTCCAGGGATGGTCTATACCTGTCCCTCTAGGCTTTTGAATACTGGCTAAAGCACCTTCCTTCCCCATAGGGCCTTTTTAAGCAATGCCAAACTGACAAACCTACCAGCATAACAAAATCAACTCAAATGAACCTCAAAGTGGTGCTACACAATGCCAGGATCCTAAACAAAAATCTAAACTCCCTCCGAGCCCTCCTGAGACGTGGCTTAAAGCTGCAGAGAGTATCCCATCAGTATAACATTTCAGTGTCTTGCACACCTTTAGACCACTAGCTACAAAGACAGGGACTAAAGGTGGAGGTGTCTCCATATACATCAATAACAAGCATACCTCTGGGTTGGTTAAACAGGATGAATGCTGGAGTTTCTCCACGTGCATGTTACCATAGATAAAATCCTATATTATGTCCTATCAAGCTAAAGCTCCCAGTATGTCCCATGAAACTCATAGCACATACTTAAACTTATTGGAGATGCTCACCTTCCAACCTACCACCTTATTTATGGGGGTCTTTAATTATCCTTTTTTAGACTGGGAATCCTATATGTCCCCAAATCTGCATGCACAGAGATTCCTGGACTTTGTAAATACAAACACCTATAACCATTTAGTGGATACTCCTACTAGAGGTTCCAACATACTGGACCTTATATTCACAAATATGGAAGAATGCCACACCACCTCCAATGTTACATCCTCCCAGGTAAGGTCTGGTCATAAAGCTTCTGCCTTTGAAATAAAGATCAGCTCTGTAACCCAAGTTAATCCAGAAACAATTAGGAACTATTCCAGGGCAAACTACCTTTCATTAAGCAACAATTTGTCAAAATTCAATGCCCCTCCAAATTCAGAAAACACAGCAGTTTATGCAGAATTGTTCACTGAAACTCTCTACAATCCTGTCAACGACTGCACAGAGGCTGCTTTACCTACCAGAAGTAAACCCAAAACTAACTCTAAAAACAAACCACCCTGCTGGCATCTCAGATTAAACAGGATATACAACAAAAGGAAAAAAAATAAATCTAAAATCAGGAAGTGTAACTCTCTGTCACCAAAACAACCAGGTAACTAAGAGGGCTAATTAAGTCCAAGAAATCCAATTTTGAACTCAAGATAGTCTCCCAGGCAAAAGACAACCATAAGGCTTTCTTCAGCTATGTCAGATACCTCAAAGGCAGCACTCAGAAGTGTTCTGAACTGGTGGTTAATGGTGCCACATTCACTGAGCCGGGTGAAACAGCGAATCTGCTGGTTGGCAAATTCAGTTCCAGCTTTATCCCACACTCACCCCAACCACATCTCAAGAAATACCATCAAGCATAACCTTCCCCAACTATAAACAGAGAGAATGTCCTGGCTGTGTTCACAAAGGCCAAGAACACAGCCTCAATGGGTACAGATAATAGCCCAAGATGCCTCCTGAATAGTCTAAAACATGACCTGTCAGGGACACTGGAGTTACTATTTAACTATAGGCTTAAAACAGGCTTTGTGCCATTAGAATATAAACATGCAACAGTTGTCTCTCTTCATAAGGGCAGACCATCAACAATCCCGAAAACTACAGACACACAAGTCCAACTAGTCTTATATGCAAAGCCCTGGAAAGAACTATTATTGAAATGATCAATAAAGACAAAGGAGACCTTCAGGTATTGGATCCATCCCAGAATGGCTTTGTCAAAGGAAGGTCATGTCTTTTGAACCTGGTAGACCTCTTGGAGAAGGTTAACAAGGCAACAGATGAGGGTAAAACAGTGCATACTGCCTACCTTGATCTGGCTGAGGCATTTGATACAATACCCCACTTTAGCATTGCTAACAAACTTACAGAATTACTGGATATCCAGATGGATCACAGATAGGACCCAGGAAGTTAGGATCAGTGAGACCACCTCCTCAAAAAAGGCCAATTACCATTGGAGTCCCTGAAGGCTCTATGCCTGGCCCATTACTCTTTGATATCTACTCTATCTGACCAAGTTTGCAGATGACTACAAACTATGAGCAATCATAGAATCCCCCCCAAGACATTAACATCTTACAAGAGGGTCTGACACAGACAAATGGCTAGTGCCATAGCCATGGCTTAAAACTTAATGCAATAAAATGCATTATAGTACCTTTTGGGAAGTCAGATATCCCAGAAAACCATGTCATTACTATAACACCCCTAAGAGTTGACCCACTAGTCAGGGTCTGGGAAAACATGTAGATAGTAACCTTGCCTTTAACCAACATGTATCCAAGGTTGTAAGGAAATCCTTCTTTGTTGCTCACCTTATAAGTAAGTACATGCATCTAGGTCCACAGAAGGCATTGTAACAGTATACTTGGCTCTCATTAGTCCCATCATTGAGTATAATGCCCCCTTCCGTATGTGTCTGACCAGGCACATGCAGCAACTAGAATGTCCACAAAGGTTTCTTAGAAAAAGAATACAGGGCATAAACCCAATGTCCTATGAGGATCACTTCAAAGCCGTATCTCTATACTCAGTCCCTTACGGGCTACTGAGAGGTGATCTATCTCTGGACCTCACTCTCATGAACCTTTTGGACATCCAGAAAACAAACATCATCAGAACTACTAGATCTAAAGACCTAAATTTTGCTTGCAACAAAAATAGGACATGCTGGAAAGACAGGTATCTCATAGAATTCTCTTTCTCTGCATCAGAATCCCCAGTACATGTGAAACAAAGCCTCTTCCTAACCCTATCTAAGTGTAACTTGGACCATTGAATAGAATATCAAAATTCACCTCTGGTCTTGCGACCACATCACTGACTGACAGAAGTAGTCAGTAAATCATGTCATAATCCATCAGTCACCCCCCCATATAAATGTCTAAAACATATAACTTGTGGGACACATTTGGGTTGCATGGCTAGGCTTATAAAGACCCTAGTGTTTGTTAGCCTGTCTATATCTATACATCTATATATCTATGTGTGTGTGTGTGTGTGTGTGTGTGTGTGTGTGTGTGTGTGTGTGTGTGTGTGTGTGTATATATATATATATATATATATATATATATATATATATATATGCATGTATGTAAAAAAAAAATTTATTGAACAGCTAAACATCGCACTTAAAACATTGGAATGGAAAATTATCAAACCACTGCTTCTTTGAAAATGAAATTCATCAAAGGACCATCGTTGGCCAACAACCAGGAAGTGATGTTATGCATAAGGACTTACAGTTTAAGGTCTTACACTACTGATAAGGAGTGATTCAGAGAGTTATTCCAACAGATGCTGTAAGAGACATTACAAATGGATGGTTTTAAAGAAGACAGTCTAGATGAACTGCCAAGATAGTTATCAGAAGAAGTTCCAAGTACATAGACATGACAGAAGCAGACTATGGCATCTCCTAATTTTTTCAGTCCGCATCTGATGAAGTTTGTGATGAATGAAAACGTAGTGTATATGTGCTTGTGGAACATCTGTTTTGGTTGAATAAACACCCTTCACTGTCATTTGGCTTTTGGTCTTCATATCCCTTGGCACCTTTTGCAGTTTTTCAGTATTTCCTGTGCCTTAGTGAAATTATTTTTAGAGAGAGAGAGAGAGAGAGCGAGAGCAGGACAGGGCGAGATACAGATATAGATATAGAGCTATGAGGGTAGAGACAAAATAACCAATAACTAACACACACAAACAAATATTAATATACATTTGTATTCAGATGTTTCACCCATGCACCACATATTGTTACCTCACTGCAAGAAGTTCCCTACTTCTGTTCTTCATCAGCGTGTCTTCTGTGGAGAGTCTGCATGTCCTTCCTGTGTTCATGTGGGTTTATCTGGGTGCTGTGGTTTCCTTTCGCATTCCAAAGACATGCAGTAGGTGGAGTGAAAACTCTAAATTGGCCATAGGTGTGACTGTTCATATGAGTGTATGGTGTAGAAGAATAAACTGTAGCAGGGCAAGCCATCCAGTGTTGTGTACCTTGGCTCTAGATGATTGCCATTGTTTAAGTGACACCCCAACCACATACGCAGAAATGGGAAAGAGGGGCTGTAGATGGATATGGCTGCATATATATATATATATATATATATATATTTATTTTTATATTCATATGTGTTTGTGTATGCAGGTATTATATATATATATATATATATATATATATATATAAATATATATTAGATATAGATATACATATATGTGTGTTCATATATATCTATATCTCTATATATGTGTATATATATATATATATATATATATATATATATATATATATATATATATGTGTATATATATATATATATATATATATATATATATATATATATATATATATATATATATATATATATATATATACACACATATATATATATATATATATATATATATATATATATATATATATATATATATATATATATATATATATATATATATATATATATATATATATATATATATATATATATATATATATATATATATATATATATATATATATATATATATATATATATGTAGGTTCACATGCCTGTATTTAAATGTAATGACTTGGTTACCCTTAGACCCCAATGAAAATGAAGAGAAAAAAGAGAAAAGGAAAATATTTGCTGTAGAATGCTGGCTTTCTATATTGAACCTGCAATACCCCACTCTGCCTTTACAGGTCATCTTATAAGTAACAGCACTCCTGCCCTGAACTGGGGATCTCTGTCAGGGATGATATGTGGTCTCCCAACTCCTGCAGATATTTAGCTTCTTCTACTCTCTTCCACTGCTGTTTGTTCCAGCTTCTGCAAGTATGACTCATGCAGAAGGTAGATAAGTATCTTTGTCTCATTTTCAAACCAGCTTGGAGTATGACCATGGGCATTTACATAAGATACCATCCGGTGAAGTTTCAATACAACAGTAAAGTATCCATGTGCAGGACAGGGGATAAAAGGTGTGCACCACTCCCTCTAAGGTGTGACTTCAACATACCTAGTCCATTGAATCATATAGAGTTAGTATCCATAGAAATGATAGCAGTGTCATGGTTGGTATACCGACTACACTAAAACAGTCCTATGGACTTCTATATTTGTTTTTCAGACCTGTATCTTCTATTGCTATATGAAGAGAAAATCATGAGCATTCGGTTAAGCGAACATGTCTTTCAGATGGTATTTTGTTATTCACAGGATTGCATTGGCTAGGCTTGAAGAATGGCATTATTGTGGTAATGTAGAAGTTGTGATAGTATAGCCTTAAAACATGTGCTGGTAATATTATTTTATGATGCTGTAATTATTATGATGTTTATCTATTTAATTTATATATATATATATATATATATATATATATATATATATATATATATATATATACATATATATTTTTTTTAATTTTTACCTCCTTTTATGTAGGTGATTGGTTGTAAGTGATAAGGTGTGATATGCTTTGATAGATACAGCTAGATTAGGGTGCAGTACACTTCAGCTTAAGTAACACACCACATGTATTTCAAAAGGGTATAATATAGTAAACTGTGACTGAGGAATGCTATATGCTGCTGTGCATTCACGCACTCAGAGCTCCTCAGTGTGGCTCATACATAACAATCTAAATGAATTTCACAAATATGAGAACAGATACACCAATGTGTAACACTGTAATCCATAGATCTCGGCCTGGCTGAGTTTCATTTGCATAAGAAATGGGTAAATGGGTAATAATTTTATATATATATACATACATACATATATATATATATATATATATATATATATATATATATGTATGTATATATATATATATATATATATATATATATATATATATATATATATATATACTTTTGATCTAAAGATCAAAAGCCTGAATCCATTACCACCGAACATACTTTAACAAAAGTGCTTTCATCGAAAAAGCACTTTCGTTAAAGTATGTTAAAAAAAAACACAAAACCTACTTGAATGCAGGGGGGCAAGCACCCTGCACCCCCCTACTTTAATATTCTCACTCCGAAGTCACACTACAGTGGGGAAAAGGGAATTTTCCCTTACCGCACACTAACACGACTGGAACAACAAGCATACTTAAGTGAAAGTGCTGCTTCGGTGAACAGTACTTTTTGCGCAAATATGCTCAGCAAATTGGAATTCAGTGAAAGATGCAGTCGAGCCTCTGTACGGATTCCATAGCTATATATATATATAAGTATTTGCTTTATCGCATCAAAATACTGAATTATCGAATTTCAGTATCACAAAACTATAAAGTCGAATCCCCTAAAGGCGAAACACAAAACCGTAAATCTACAAACTCCCATCAAACACACATCACACACAACAAAACACATACACCAGCATACACACCTCCCAACACTTCCCTACAATAAATGCAATGCACACGCACACAACTAAACACAAACACACACCTACCCTTAGTATATGCAGGGGGGCAAGCCACCCTGCACCCCCTATGTGTGGGGGCTGCACCCCCCCACCCCCCACACTTATACATACTAACTCTTAGGTCCCACAACACTCCAAAACACACACAACCCAGCATCGCACATTCCACAGCCCCCCGCACAAACACACATCACATACACACAAACATCAGCACTCCCAACACTAACACATTCACACTGCACAACACGTACTCTGACTCACACCTCAAACACACCAACACACACACACCCTCCCCAAAACCTCAAAAACAGTACACTTACCTATCATGCTATCCATACAAAAGTTAATCCATATACACACATATGTATATATATATATATATATATATATATATATATATATACACACACACACACACACACACACACACACATACATACATGCATACATATATACATACATATTCAAACAAAGAATAAAAGAACACTTGAAAAACCACTGGCTCTGTTCCTGCACTAAACCTGACTAAACTTCTACCCCACTCTATCTCCTTATTACCCCCATATCTCTCACCCTCTTCGCTGAACAACTATCCCTTCTCTCACTTTCTGAAAATTTGCTTAATCCTTTCATATCCTTTCTTTTTTACTAAACTCTTACTTTTCCTACTACCTTTCCCTGATTTATGCTTCTCAGTAGTTTTAGTTTGTTTATAGGAAATGAAATCTCTTCCCACTTGTAAATAGTTTTTGTATACTAACTTTGTTTTATTGTCTCTCCATTTATCCTGGTAATTTTCTTGTATATTACTTCAAATGTATGTTTTTTGTATATCTTCTGGAGCTTTTCTTCCCGGGCCTCTACTGAAAATGGAAATAATTCCAGCTAGACTAGCCCGGTCAACAAATGTAAAATAAAAAATAAAAAAATATATGTTATTTATGGGTCTAGGACACATGCTCGACTAGCATATGTCCGAATCACAAAACATCGAACACACATACATGAAAGCGCTTAACATCGAAAAGCACTTTCGTGTATGTGTAGTTCAAAAAAAAAAATCTACGTTTCTGCACCCCCCCACACCCCCCTACTTTATTATTCTCACTTCAAGATCGCACTACAGTGGGGAAAAGGGAATTTTCCCTTACCCGCACCGTAGTCCGATCTACGAAACAGGCACACATACACGGAAGCACTTGTCAGTGTTAAGTGCTTTTGTGTATGTGTGTTTGATGTTTTGTGATTCGAATATATGCTAGTCAAGTATGTGTCCGGATCCCATTATATTTATATATATATATATATATATATATATATATATATATATATATATATATATCTACGTATATATTGCTTAACCAAGCTGTTAGCATTTGATCTGGGATAGCATGAAAGAGATAAAGTAAGGTAACAAGTACAATCGAAAAATAAAGCAAAATTGGGCAAATTTAATTCAGTTAACAGTATTACTGGGAAAAAAGACATTGCTTTTAGGCTAAGGAGAAGTAGATAATCAGTTTTTGTATATTGATGTCAGTGACTGGAGTGGTAAAGTGTTAAATGTAATTTTTCATAACTGTATACATGGTTATGGAAGACTTATCCTGTGGAGTATGTACAGAAAACTTGAGGGTAGGCACCACTGTGTATTTTATCAGTGTGTGCTCAGGTTCTAATAAATACATGATCACATTTTAAATATGTGCTTATACTGGTACACTGCTTTTCAGCTTATTCTTTTACAGCTTTTCTTCAATCAGTTATTATGACTGATTGTACTAGAAAAATACATTGACAATGCAGTTAATTAAAATTTATGTGGAGGTCTGTTTTACTTTATTGACTTATTAGTGTTATCTGCTATTGTAACATTGCACTGAAATTAGGTGTCATGACTGAAGGTGTTGTCTTCATTCTTTATATTAATCCTAGTATGGTTTTGCTCTGAATTTAGGTCTAAGGACTCTATTATTATGTTGCTGTGCATGGAACATAGGTATCAAGATCTGGCAAATTGTATTCGTACATTCTATATAGATGATGCTTTAACTGCCATGCTGCTGGGTTGATGAGGTGGCTTCACACATCTATCTCTTGTTTCACTAGGTGCCTTCAGATTAATGCATTATGCAGGAGTAGTGATACAGAGGAGGAACAACTTTGGTCCTGAAAAGAAATGCATCCTCATGAAGACTCTCAGGGCATATGGTGAACACTTTTTTGGTGAAGGAGGACAAAAACAAGCTGAGACAGCTAACATTTAGAACCAACTGATTTTGGACATAATTGCAGTTGGCTGGAGGAACCACACATAGTCACAGTGAAGAAAGAGGGACAGTGGCATGGTAGAACACGTCAGAGCTGGGCAGAACACAGTTGCCTATGGCAGTACTAGTGGGGGATCCACCAACACAAGTTCCTTTAACAGCTGATGAGAAGTACCTTCTTTCCATACAGGAAGATAACTACAACATTGCTGTGGATACCACAGGCATAATCAGTTGTGGCTTGGACACAGATAATGATTGACCTGAGCAGCAGACACACCAATTCAATCAGGAAAGTTACTGCATTCCCAATGGCTTAACCATATAGTGGAAAATACCACGGAAGACAGCCGGATACATATACCACATGATGTTTCTTATCAAGAGGTGCACTCTCCATTTCTGTCCTTCAGGAAAAAAAGCCACTGTTTGCATGGTACATGTATGTGCTCAATACAGACTTATACTAAAGTTAGTGCAGTGGTCCAAGGTCTTAGTAACTATGAAAAAAAATAATAAAAAAAATGCCAGAGAGAGTCCAGAAATGGTTTAAAAAATGATGTAATATAAAATTCACAAAACATTAAGCACTTTCATCTACAATACAGAGACTCCATCAGAATAATACCAAACCTACACAGAAACATTTTATACAATCTAAGGACAGATTTCATTGGCTGTTAGTGAATCATTTGAATCAAATTCAATACATTTTTCACGTCCTTAAAGAGCCAGGAGGCATAATGTAAAAAAGAAAACACACATTTTTATATGTTTAAATACATTAGTTGCAGAATTTGAACTTATATAGTAGTAATTACATAAGGTCCAACCTACTATTTGTTGGCTTTGGCATTCACAAACATATACAAAATATATGTGTGTCTTCTTTTTGGACAGGGATGTAATAGGTAGGATGGATTTCAGCATATATAGAAAACCAGCTTATAGTAACTCATTTTTATATCATTCCAGCTGTCATCTCATGCACCAGGAAAAGGATATTTTTAAAAATATATGGATTAGAGCCTCTAAGATTATTTCTGATGATGCAGTAATTCATACTAAGGTTATTAAATTAATTGAGGTGTTTATAGAGAGGGGTACCCTTAAGAGTTAATTGAGTGGAAAAAAATATGAAATAATGGATTAGAGACCGAGAAAATGCAGGCCATTTATTAAATATGGCCTGGATAACTGTTGTTTAAATAACATTGAAGTAATAATAAATGAAGCAACACATACCCAAAAGAATTTTTAATGGATTACACTACTTATATTGCAATAATACTTAATGTAATTCAAAACGGTTTTTGAGTGTTGGAGTAAACAAAACTGTCTAAAAATGTTGTAGGGGTACACATAATTTTGTGTATAGAAGGCGATGCAATTTTATGAATTTGCTTCAGAGACAAAGTATAACATGGGGGGGGCACTCTAAGCAACTGCATAAATGTAATAGCACATTTCAGTTTCATTAATACAGAGTAAATAGCATGTCTGCTGTGCAAAAATGGAGAAACCCTTGTAAATATAATTATAATACAGCAGGTGTGGCATGCCTGTCTTGTTATAAATCCTACAAAGCTTTTTATATTGGTAAAACTGTCAATGTTTTCAGACAGAAAATATACCAGCACATGTACAGTATTAAAGAGGATGATATAATGAGTACCCTAACTAAATATGCAGTGCAATGTTTCACTTCTATTTTATTTTGTTTTTTGGTTTTAGAAAATGTGGATATTGTCAGAGTGTTGATGACCGGAGAATTCTTTTAGAATTGAAAGAGTTGCAATGGCGGCTAAGAACAAATGACACTGTAACTCCTGGATTAAATTATTGTGTTTATATTACTTGTGCTCTTGAGATTAGAGCTAGTAATTATGAAACATTTTTTCTCAACAATTGTTTTTTTTTTTTTTTTACATTTTAGGATGGTTTATATATATTTATGTGCAAACTGTCATTCCAGAAATATAAGCTCTTAGGCTTTTTGTATGTTGTAGTTGTACCTTTATATTTTTGGCCATGAGATTGATGGACGATAAAACGGAATGGCGAATGAGTTACGGCAGGTGCTGATGATGTCCAGATTAGGCAAAAGCACTAAATTTGAGTACTTGGTTTTTAAACAGTAAAGCCTATTTGGTAAAAGAAGAAAAAATATTGCTGTGTATTTGGTCTTTGATTACTGCATTGCATTGTTAAGATATTATATAAAATACTGCAGCCTTTCAATGTCAAATCTTTGCATGTAAAGCATACTTCTCAACCTCTTAGAGCAAGAAATCTGGACAAAACCAAGTGGGACAAAGGCCCAAAAATAGGGACAGTTTTAAATATTGCTCTTACCAACTGAGAAAGTTGATATCATAACAGGTTTTGCATTAGCATACATTTTATAAAGGGTATGAAGTCTGAAATTCAAATGTCTGTCATTATTTTCTAACTACAATTTTTAATGATTTGCCACGAATGTGCCAGAAAACCACAATTGTAGGAAAAATGGACCAAACATATGAGTCAAATATCTGGACATTCTGTGAAAAAATTTGTATAGTTGAGAGGTATGATGTAAAGATATGAATCTACACTTGAAGATGCTATTAAATTCTTCACAGTTATTATACAAGTCATGATTTCCTCTCATATCTCTTGATGGCTTGTCACTTCATTACTGATTATTGATTTAAGCAAGTTGATGTCATCTATTTTTTTTTTATATTTATTCTCTATTGAGAATACATTTATTGGTATTATCAGTTGTCATGCTCTAAACCTGCTTCAAGAGTATAGTGTTTAATCTTGATAAACAACATTTTCAGATTGTCTTTGCTTTCAGACAGTAATATAGTATTAATGGCATAGCAAAGGTTGCTGAGGAATCTTTGTAAAGGTTTTACACCTTGATTTTCTTCTTAAAATCCTGTTTTCCTCATTATTTCTACTATGTATAAATTAAACACGTTTGGGAAAGGAATGCAGCTTTGATGTGTATCTTTACAATATCTAAAAATGTCTGTTTCTCCTTGTTCTGTTCCAACACTATTTATTAGAAATTTCAGATGCTGTGATATACTGATGATTCTTGAGTGTAGCCCAGTATTTTTTTTCGGTACTTACGTATTATCGCAACCAGATTCTGAGCAGGAGAACTGGCTCCTTTCCAAGCCGTTATCCTGCCGAAATATGAACTGAGAAGTGTGTGTCACTGAACTAACATAATGTTTGAAAACGCTCATGTGTAAACACTACCAGCAGCGTTGTACTACATTACATTGCAGTTCTCAAAGTTACCCGCGGAACACTGCAAATGGGAAATGGTACTTTTCTAAAATGGAGCAAAAGAGAAAGTGAAGGGTCAGGCAGCTATAACCGTTGAAAGCAAAGCCTTAAACAAACTATACTGTAAATGTGTTTTTCTGAAATAAGTTTGCTCATTTTGTTTAAAAAAGGGATCGATGCTATACAGATGTGTAGACTGAAAGGAAGAACAGATGAAGAAGCTACTGTCTTTGGGGTGCTATGGAGTAAGGAAGTTGGGCATGCAAACATGACTTTTTGGCGACTGGAGAAAGCAGTCTGATGTAGTTAAATACGAAGGTCCTTACTGTCTCTGCATTGCACTCCATGCTTAGATAAAGTTCAATTAAATGTACTTACACTTAACCTTTACACAGATATGATCATCCCATTATGAAACATATGGTTACATCGTAATTCTCTCAGTTCATATTGTCATTGTATTGGTTACTGCAGCTCCTAGAAGAAAGCATGTAAACTTATGGATTAACCGTTACGAAAATGGAAAGTTAGAGAGGGAAGGGTGATTTAACATTAGCAGCACAGGTATGGTTATGTTTAAACTGAATTTCTTTTCACAGTGAAGGTTGTTTTAAGAAGGGTTATCAAGAACAACGGAAAAAGTTAGTGTCGCTCTGGCTGTGAGCACCTTTAATGCACAAATGAGATAGTTCCACACATGCTGCCAGTAAAGTGCACACAGCCACAGCGACACTAACTTTTTCCATTGTTCTTGATAACCCTTCTTAAAACAACCCTCACTGTGAAAGAAAAGACAATCCCGGACATTTCTACAGCACTAAAAGTCAGATTTCTACATCAGGAAGTAAGTGGTATTATCGCAAAAATCTAGTTGCGATAATACGTAAGTACCTCTTTTTCTTTTGAAAGTTTCACACTTAAATGCATTGCTGTAAGGAAAGAAGCATGTACAGATATCATTTTAATATTCTTCTGTCTTTTCAGGGATCTAGATAACACCTATGATAATGCCTATTGTTTCTTGTTATTTCCTGAGCACTAGTTATACTTAATGGCAGTTCTCTTTCCATCATGATGGAACCAGCACTGAATACTATTGAGGGGAACCTTGCTGGCATGTGGTATTAGACTGATTGTGAAATAATTTAGTCAGTCGGTTCCCCTTTCTTCAAAATTGTTGTTAATACAGATATTTTCTAGTTGATTGGCCATGCTGTTGCATTTGAGATATTACAACAACTACATTTGAGTTCTGCAGTACTTCAGTAGGAATGCCATCAGTGTGCAGTGTTTTGTTCCTTAATGACACTTTGAATTCTGCTTGTCCTTCTCTTTTCAACTGGTCTTTGACCATAAGGTACCTTTTGAAACAGGTATTTATTATTCCATTATAGTATTGCCACTCAGTCTGGCCTTTGTACCTTTCCCTAATCTTCTCAACACCATTTGTATAGATGTTTGAATACCATTTACCATTTCAGTCATAGGCAGTATTATCTCTTTAGTTGATATAGTTTTAACTCATTTCCCTCCAAATGAACTATGACATTTTGTACTCTTAACTTCCAATGGCTTTTAACACATTCAAGTAACATCCTTACAGTGCAAACAAATGCCTCTAAAATCATACTCGAGTGGTGAAATTGGAAGATTGTTCAGCACAAACTAATTTGTACAATGGGAACATTCATTGCATTGTAAGTCTTATAATGAATTTTACAAGTCATAATAACTAGAGCATTTTTTTTTATTTTATTTTTGCAAATCAGTTATACTACTTCAGTAACCACTTAAGCTCTACATAGCTTGTCAGCAGTATCTTGATTATCCAGTGGTCAACTTTCATATGAGGCCAAGGAGTACTGTTTATTTGACTTGGTGCTTGCGATATTTGAAGAAATATGGACATCATGACAGTATTAAAGTTACACGAGCAACCTTTAATATCCCTTTAGTTGCACTTAAGAAAGGCGAGTTTTGTTGCCTGTTATGTAGGCTTCAAGATGAAATCTCTCAGCAGTTTGCATGTAGCATGGTTTTGAAATTATTAGTGTAAGTATGAAAAGGCAGTGTTAGTACCTGGAGGCACTACAAGTATAATCTTATATAAATGCCTTGAGGCATTACTGTGTTATTAGCTGATAATTTCAATCCTGTTGTTCCTCTAAGATTTCCTGATTCTATCGCCTTGCATGCATCATTATATTACTTCCTTTTGTCTCAGCTTGTGACATATTGGAAATTCCAGTTAAATTTCAGTGCTGCCTTTCTATCCCACTCTCTCTCTCTTCACTTTAGCTTCTTTGGATTTCTGAGCAATGTTTTAAATGTGTTATAAATCAACCAATTTGACTGATTTTTTTTCTATGCGCTGGTACTGTTCACCTTTTTCAAATTCACCTGTCTTGATGCCTTCACATAACACTTCCGGTATTGTGCTGTCTGTGTTTAATACAGCAAAGCAGTCTTACAGTGAGTCCTTTAATTCCCTTGGTATATTTTCAAGATCATGCACAATTAGATACTTGACTAGCCTGCTATATTTCAGCTTTAGCCTGATTTTCCATACTAATAACTTTAGTTTTTCCAGTAATTACTTTCATATAAATAGTTAGATTTTCTGATGAAATCTATGTATACAGTTGGTGCTTATGTTGCAAAAACAATGAGCAAGTTGTCTTCCATAATTCTACCAAATATTTCACACTTCATTTCTATTGCCAAGCTTGTATTTTCTAGTCAAGTTCTTACTTGTTTGTTTTAAACTTTCATTTTACATTTACTAATTACTCCAGTACATCTCAACTGTGCACTTTCACTTTTACCTTGTACTTGTTTGTAGAACTACTCAACTTCATTATCTTCTGCACACACCTAATGAAGGAATAGATATTCGGTGCTCGCTATAGTTTATTACATTTCTTACAAGCTTCACAACTATAATTGTGACAGGATTTGTATTTAGTCTTTCGTTCACAGCATAGTATATCATATATTCATCAGAATGTCATTGTCTAGTACCAGTAAATTTCAGTTCACTGACACCCAGAATGTGACATTGTGGGCCTTCTGTATGCTGGCTGAATACAACAAAGGTTCCCTCTTTTCCATTGCATATGTTCCACATCCGGTATGTAAGATGTCTTTGCAACATTTCACCTTTAGTTCATGCACTACATCAGCAGCAACTAGAAATCCCAAAGAGTTTTAATCCAACAGCATCACATAAACTGATTTAAATTTGAAGGTTCTTCTCCTCATTTTCTGTAGCTCAGGCCTAAGGAGCTCATCTTGCAGTAATCTGTTTTACTATAACTATCCTTATTGCCATATTTTCCATGAGAATGACATGCAGATTGTCATGCCTTTCTTCCATACAAACAACATTACTGTTGTTGCTCTTGTGACAGAAGTGTGATCCTCCACTGCCAAAATTATCCCAAACCATTGTTGCTTAGAATGCAAGTTTTGTCTTAATTTTGTACCACAGAAGAGGCATGCCCACCTAGGTAAAAACAGTCAGTAGATAAACTTTGTCTGTTACAGCTCTTATCATCACATATATATGCAAGTGCTTGTGGTATATGACAAGACATAAATCAATCAAAGGCCAAATTCTTTCATAACAGGTAAATTAAACTGCAATATATAACTAAGGAAAGGAAACAGCATATTTTAACTGTGGGGTAAAATAGAAACTGTATTAAACAGATGTATACATGAAAAAGTTGACAGAGAACAAAAATGACAAACTCAATGAGTAGATTTGCACAAATAACTAAATCACCAAGCTACTTCCCTCTCTCAGGAGGATCACATTTCAGGGAGAACTATACTGGACTATGATACAAATAAAATCTACTATGCAGTGATGCTTTTGCAAATGCTTTGTATGATGTATCTTTGTAATATGGATAAGGCAAAAATCTAGGTCAAAATGAAAAAACCTCAACTGATGTTAGCAGATCAACACTATCGAGTAACAAATGGTGAAGCCAAATCTTAAAATGGAAGAATTAAAAAAAAAAAAAAAAAAATATATATATATATATATATATATATATATCTATATATATATATATAGATATATGTATGTATATATATATATATATATATATATATATATATATATATATATATATATATATATATATATATGTGTGTGTGTGTCTATGTGTGTATATATATATATATATATATATATATATATATATATATATATATATGTATGTATATGTGTGTGTGTATGTGTGTATATATATATATATATATATATATATATATATATATATATATATATAGATATGGGATCACTACAGAATATTGAAATACCACAATCCCGACACTCGAAATTCCGAGGACCGGAATCTCGAACATTAAAAAAAAAAAAAAGTAAAACATCCAACAGACTATTATAACCTGTATGCAGGGGGGCAAGACCCTGCACCCCCCACACCCCCCTGCAACTAAAATATATCAACTCCGAGATCACACTACAATGGAGTGAATGGCAAAGTTCCCATTCCGCACTGTACGGCAATCTCCATTCACTACTTTCGAGATTCCTCAATATCGAGATTCTGGTCCTCGGGATTTCGAGTCTTGGGATTGTGGAATTTTGATAGTCCATAGTGATCATATATCTATCTATCTATCTATCTATATATATATATATATATATATATATATATATATATACATATAGGTCCACTTTTAAATGTCGAAATTCCAAAATCTCGACTTTTAAAAAAGTACCCAAAACATCAAGATTTCAGGATCTCAACATTTAAAGGTGATTTAAAAAAAAAGAGAGAGACTTGAAATAAAGTGTTTGCAGGGGGTAAATCTCCCTGCACCCCCCACACCCCCCTACTTAAATATGCCAACTCCGAGATCACGCTACAGTGAAGAGAACGGTAACGCTCCTGTTGCACTTACTGTTCTCTTCACTGTAGTGCGCTCTCGGAGTTGATATATTTAAGTAGGGGGATGTGAGGGCTACAAACAGTTTGTTTTTCTTTATTTTTGTTTTTTTTACCCACTTTTAAATGTCGAGATTCTGAAATCACGATGTTTTGGGTACTTTTTTAAAAGCCGAGATTTCGGAATTTCGACATTTAAAAGTAGACCTATATACACACACACACACACACACACACACACACACACACACTTCTAGGCAGTAGTATTCAAGGTTCATGGAGAAGGAAGTACAAACAAAGATCATTAACATTTTCTTGTAAGACATATCTACCAAAGATTAAACAGAAAAATATGACAATTATTTTATCTTTTTTTTTTCACAATATATGTGATCTAGTCAATATACCCTTTTCATTCACAACTAGACTGTTGTCATGGCAGAAGTAGAGTCTGAATGTTAAAAAGTGGAGATGATGAATATGTGCAAGAATTTTATAAGAAATTGGAATAAATTGTATCAGCAGTCATGTATTTAATATTTAAGATGATAATTCCCCGTCTCTATTGATGGCAATAAACTGTTCTCTGCACTATATTTTAAGAAAGAACTCATTAATTGCATATGCATTTCACAATGTGTCAGATGGTCATAAATATATGATACATGTAAGCAATTTGTTGTTAATGTCTGGGTTTCTCCCTTTAATAGCCACAGACAGGTGGACTCTGTTATAAATAACAAGGTAGCAGATACAGTCTGAATAATTCTGTTCTAATTGTGATAAATAAACTCAACAATATACATTTCTACAAATTCTAGAATTACAAGTTACTTTTTGTCTAGACAATCTCCAGCCATGCAGTATAATCAGCTACATAGACTGAATCTTGTTCTGAAAAGAAATTTGCAGACTGTATCAAAATTATCAATAAGTACAACACTTTGGCATTCTGTTAACTCTTACATATATCTGGCATATTTTTGATTCAGTGGGGAACTAACAGACAAGACTGTCAAATACCCAAGATAATGTTGTTTTGATCTAGTATATTGAGCTTGTGTAGTTAGTAAATCTTGGAGTTTCCTACACATGAGAATTTTAGAAGCATTCTCGTACAGCCTTGTTGGTCGTCCTATCATTTTTTACACAATGCTTTTTACTATATAACATAAGCCCTGTTTTATTTCTAATATGATAGTTTGTAAATCACAATCCTAAATCTAAATAAATCAAATCCTAACTGGTATTGAGGAGCAGGAAAGAGACCACCTAATATGTTTGTACTATACTGCAGCAGAACTACCTGAAAGTTGCATTACTTTGCCAAAAAAAAAAAGTTCAGCATAGATCACATTAAGATCTGAAATGTTATTATATTGTCAATTCAGTCAAAGCTGAGTCTGCTGTTATTTGTATGTATAGATTCGTTATTAATACTAATAAGGTGAGAGATCACGATTTGGCATGTGTCTAATTAAAGTTATAATTATAAAAGTCAGATAATTTTAATTGTAACTTATGTTACAACTTCATTACCTTGTATAGTACTTAACAACACTTTTCGTTATTATCAGGCCAAAATGAGTCACAAAGATCCACCTTAATGAATGTCAAAACAAATGAATCCTATACATGAAATATTACATTTCTGAGGCAGGTGAAATTGTTTACCTACTAATAAAAAAATATGTATTTCACAAAGTAAAAAAAAGATATGCCAAAGCATTGTCATGCAACTGACTTTTATGTGATATAAATGTAGTTTGGGACAAACTAAGTTGTTCTGGACCCACAAGTAAAGGACGGGGGGGGGGCAAGACTTGGTTGTAGGTGATTGGGTGATTAGAATTACTGTCAGGATAATGAAGGAGTGGAAGGTAATTGGAGTAGTTAAGGAAGTGAGGTAGGGAAGGGTGGGACTTAGGATGATCTAAGTGTTGGGAGCTGAAGGAAGTAGTTACATTTGGCGTGAGTTGGTGTATGATAGCACAGCTAGCTCACGTCCAGATGACCTGTAGGTATTTGGAGGATTGAGGTAGGTTTTGGATGTGATGGATGAGTGTTGGGGGATTGGTAGCTTTTAGATATATATATATATATATATATATATATATATATATATATGTTTTACATTTTATTTTATTTTATTTTTTTTGGTTGTTATTTCTTTCTCTCTCTCTATCGCTGGCCTGGGGATACCGTAGGGCTGGTAATGGTGGTTTAGTGGTCTAGGTACCAGAAAGTTAGGAAGGTGATGGGCTAGGAGGGGGGCTGTCCAGAAAGCTGCTAGCTAAGTCACTAGGCTTACCTGTAGTTTGGTGGTGCCCAGTTTCTCACTGGTGGTTGTGGTGAGGGATTTTGAATTTCTCCCTGATGGGTTTGTTCAGCAGTCCTGTCCATGTGGTCCTTGGGGGGCCTAGGCCCAGGGTCATTGGCCTGCTGTAGGATGCCCCATGGTTGGAGGGTAAGGCATCAGTGATGGTTTCCCTGCCAGGTAGGCTTTCCCTGTATTTATCGGTTCTCCTGCTGTCATCGGTGGTGGTAGTGGTGAGAAATGGTGATTTTTCTCCCTGGTGGGTTCATGTGGTATTTTCTGTTGCTCCCTGGCTCTTCCGAGACTGTAGGATGCCTCATGGTTGAATGAAAGGCGTCCGCAATGGTCTCCCCACCAGGAAGGCATCTCCTGCTGTCCTCGGTGGTGGTAACGGTGAGAAATGGTGATTTTCTCCCTGGTGGGTTCGTGCGGCAGATTCCATTGCTTCCTGGGTTCTTCTGAGGCCAGTTACCATGGTTTGTGGCTGGCCTGATTGCACACATGCACACTATTGGTGGCAGGCCAGTTCTTACAGTTAAAGGGGAAAGGAGGAAAAAAAAAAAGGTGGACAATGCGGGCTATGAGAGCAGAGACCCGCTTGGCAGTTTGGGAGTAGGCTGCATAGTGTAATTGGGCTTGACTCAAAAAAAAATATATATATATATTTATAACTTAATAAATAATACTATATATATATATATATATATATATATATATATATATATATATATATATATACATATACATATATAAAATTTAAAAAAAAAGGATCTCTTACATTAAGTTACAATCAGGGGAGAGGGAGGTAGATACTATGGCACCATGGATATACAGAGTGTGGCAAGGGGGGAAGCAGCAGGCAGAGAAGCAGATGGTGGCAGTGGATGCCCGGGTTCCCAGTACGTCGCAAGGTGAAGGTGCAGGTAATTATATAAATTTACCAATGGCTGGGGAACTACCTGATGAGGATGACGAGTGGGATGAGTTTGGAATTTTGTTGGATGGGGACCTGGAAAGGGGAGAACAAGGGGCAGGCAGGGTGCAAAAGGGGTTGGGACAGGCAGTTGGGTGTGCGGGTGGACAGATAGCGGGAGTGGACCTGGGCTATAGGGACAGTTCAGCTGGCTCAGAGGTAGGATAGGTAGGGCTGCGGCCGGGGGACTGGTTAGCCACTCAGGCTCTGGGACAGGACAATAGAGCAGTTATTTTAACACCGCACATCCCGGGGTTGGTGAAGGAGAAGATCTGGAAAGGTGAGTATGTTGATGTGTTTGAGTTTATAGATGCGGAAGAGGTCCAGAGGTTAGTGGAAGCAGAGTCAGATGCTGGCAAGGACTTGCTGGCTGCATTAGCGGCATTGGGGAGGAAGAGAACAGGTAAGCTTAAACCTTGGACGTGGGACAATTGGGTGGTCGGTTTTATTTATTACATGGCGGTGCAGCTGGAGAAACATTTAGTGTTGGCATTGCCCCTTTTGGGGTAGTTCCTCACCATTTGGAAGGCACAACATTTAAGGCCAGGGAATGCATGGTTGTGGTATGATCAGCGGTTCCGTAAACGGAAAGCTATTGACCAGTCTTTGCGTTGGGAGGTACGTCATCCTGATATATGGTTAGCTACAGTGATGGACAGCTTTGGTGGGTTTAATAGGAGAATGAATACGGGTGATGCAGGTGGAGTGTTCTGGCAGTTTTACAACAGTACTTGTTCATGGGTCGGGTGCAAATTTGTACACACCTGCTTAAGATGTGAGGGAAATCATCCTGCGACTTACTGTGGACAGCAGGGTTTTGGGTCATGGAACAACAATGGTGCGGGGCAGGGGTTGACTTTCTTGCCTCTCACAGGTTACAGCCAGATTGGGGTAGGGGGAATTTTCATGGATCCAGGGGATTTGAATCCTTTAGAGGCAATAGGTGGAGGGGTGCCCTTCCCTATTAAGGTTGAGGTGTTGGAAGACATGCTTCGGCAGTTTCCTGGTACTGCCCTAAAGAATTCAGTCATACAGGGGGTTTCAGCGGGGATTTCCTATAAAGTCCACTGTGGAATTGGGGGGGGGGTTGTAAAAACCTCCGTTCAGTGCAAGGGAAAGAAGACATCTTGAAAGACCTGATGGGAAAAGAGTATAGGGCAAGGCATTTGTGGGGTCCATTTGGTAAGCCACCTTTTGTTATCCACAAGATGTCACTTTTGGGGTAAGTTCTGAAGAAACGCTCTGGGGAGTTTAGATTGATACATCATCTTTCATTTCCGGAAGCAGGATCAGTGAATGATTTTATTGCAGATGAGGAAGTTAAGGTGCGTTACGCCTCTTTGGACGATGCAGTGAAGGTGATCAGGGAATTTCGTGAACTGTGGCTGGTCAAAGTTGACACTGAGTCAGATTTTCATTTGTTGCCCATCAGGAGGGAGGATTGGTCATTATTGGGGATGAAGGTTGGTGATAGGTACTATTTTGATATGGCTATGCCAATGGCTTGTTCCATGGCATGTGCAACATTCAAGAAATTTAGTACTCTTTTACACTGGATCTGGAATCAGAGGGTGGGTACGCAGAAGGCAGTGCATTATTTGGATGACTTTTTGTTAGTGGGAGTAGGGAGGGTGGGGGCTCAATATGGGTTGCAGGAATTTACAAGCGTGCATGAAGAATTGGTGTACCGATGGCACAGCATAAGATGGAAGGTCCAGCGAGAGCTTTGGAATTTCTCGGGTTAATGGTAGATGCAGAACAGGGATTGTTTTG
This sequence comes from Protopterus annectens, assembly GCF_019279795.1. Lineage (NCBI taxonomy): Eukaryota > Metazoa > Chordata > Ceratodontiformes > Protopteridae > Protopterus > Protopterus annectens. The sequence goes on from NC_056748.1 coordinate 204,616,534, forward strand.
CTTACCTAAGGATAAGATAGAGAAGCTGCATTTAGCCATACGGGGGGTGGTGGCCAAGAATAAGATTCAGATTGGTTCAGTCATATAACTGTTGGGGCAGCTGAACTTTGCCTGTCGAGTGGTGCATCCAGGGTGAACGTTTTGCAGGGCTTTAGCTTATATGTTGAAAGGGGGTAGGAGTATGCATCATTAGGTGAGGGTGACCAAGCTGGTGTGGGAGGATTTGAAGTTGTGGGATGGTTTTCTGCAACAATTTATTGGGATTTCCTTTTGGCAATCAGATTGGGTGGGTCAGGAGGAACTTCAGTTGTTTACAGATGCGGCGGGGGGTATCGGCATGGGGGCTTATTTTGGGGAAAGTGATTTGCAGCTGAATGGCCTGAGGATTGGAATGAAGAATGGAGGCATGACATGGCTTTTCTAGAGTTAATGCTGATTTGGGCAGCTTCACTGGTATGAAAGCAGTTGAGGAACAAGCGGGTAGTTTTCCATTCTGATAATATGGCTGTGATGAAGGTATTGCAAAAGAAGACAGCTAGGGCAGAATTGTTGTTGATGGTATGGCAAAAATTGGTATTGCAGAGCCTTTTAATACATTTTTCTTTTACAGTGGTGCATGTGCTAGGGGTTAAGAATGATATTGCTGATAGTTTGTCCCGCTTTCAGTTTTGCAGGTTTCGAGGGTTGGCTCCGTGGGCGGTCGAGGTGCCGGAAAAACTGCTGTAGGAGGTTTGGATTTTTGGGACAGGATAATCAGGCATTTGGTGTGGCATTCTTGGGTTTCTTCTACAAAGAAGGCATACGGTAGGGCTATTTTTGATTTTAATCAATTTGTTTTGCAATTGCCAGACAAAGAAAGGGTGTGGTCAGAAGGATTATTGTTAAGGTACATGGCTAGTGCGTGGGAGAAAGGTAAGGCCTTGCAGACAGTTAAAGTGGATTTGGCGGCTATTAGCAATTTTGCTCAGTTGGGGGGATTGCAGGATTTTTCAAAGTCCTGGACATCAGGGTGCATGTTGAGAGGGTGGGGAGGGTGATGGTGGAGCGTAGAGATATTCGATGGCTGATTACAAGGGGACTACTGAAGATTTTGTTACAGGGGTTATGGTTATTACAGGGTGGGTCATTGAATTATTTCATGTGGAGCACACTATGTACATGGTTATATTTTTTGGGTTTTCCGGGTATCGGAATTGTTAGGTTCATTATGTTGGAAGGACGTTATTGTAGCTGAGAAGGAGGTTAACATTTTATTACAGAAGAGCAAGATGGATCAGTTGGGTAGGGGCTGTACGGTGGTGATCAAAGCGGACAAGAATCTTAGCTTTTGCCCGGTAGCCTGGGCTAGAGAATTCAGGAGTAAGAGGTTGGAGTGTTCAGATAAGTTGTTTTTTTGTACAAAGGGTGGCCAGGTAGTTTCCAGTAGTATACTTAGGAATTTGATGAGGAGGATTTTGTGTTGTATGGGATTTCCTGCTTAGAAGTTTGCAGCCCACACTTTTGGAATTGGGAGGCCTTCGGTTTTGGCTAGACAGGGTTGTTCAATTGAGGTTATTAAAAGAACGGGAAGGTGGTCCTCAAATGCATTTTTATCTTATATTAGATAATAGTGATTGTGTTTATTAACATCAATTTCTTCTTTTTTTTTAGGGAAATGTATACTCATTTTGGGCCATTCGTGCATCCACTGGGCAGAGAAGCATGCTTTAATCAGGGAGGATGGAAGACATTTGGGTTTATCTCATTTAGGATGCTCTGTCTCTTGGCATGGGGTTATGTGTTGGGATAGGTTAACATTTAGCAGAGCTTATTTTGCAGGCTTTGTTGAGACTAAAGGCTGGGTATCAATGTATGGAAATTGTGTGGTCGGAGTTGATTCCTCACTTATGTTGGAGTTATGCGTGCAGTTATAAGGCAATTGAAAATTCTAGCAGGTTTGTTAATCATACATTGGCAAAGCATTTAAGAACCCCTGGAACATATATCATTCAGCATGGAGACTTTGGGCAAGGAGAGGAGGGTTGGTACTGTAGGGGTGGGGTTCATCTTAATGAAATGGGTTTGGATCTTTTTAATTTGCATCTGAGGCTGTTTTTACAGGATATGCTGCAGGTTAAGGTGTAGGAGGGGGAACAGCCTGGGATCAGGCTGGTGGCAGAGAAGAGGGACAGGATTGTCCTCTTTTGTCCCCCCTCTAAGGAATGTGGTGTGATTTGGCCAATGGTTGTGTGGTTTAAAGGTGAGCAGGTACACTGCCTATTTTTTTTTGGGGGGGGGATGAGCAGCCCTGGTGGAAGAAGTTTCAGGGTGAGCGGATATGATGCCCTGAGGTGCGATCGAGCGGGCTGAATTGCTACGCTGCCCTGAAGATTTTGAAGGCAATTAATGTTGTTTTATGTGTTCAAAGTTCATGTTATTATAACATTCAATAAAGGTCATCAAATGGCTTTATGTGTTTAGAGTGGTTTGTTCAGAGGGGGGCCGGGACAAATGTAGTTTGGGACAAACTAAGTTGTCCTGGACCCACGAGTAAAGGACGAGGGGGGGGCAAACTTAGGAGTAGGTGATTGGGTGATTAGAATTAGTGTCATGGTAATGAAGGAGTGGAAGGGGATTGGAGTAGTTAAGAAAGTGAGGTAGGGAAGGGTGTGATTTAGGATGATCTAAGTGTTGGGAGCTGGGGAAGGGTGGGACTTAGGATGATCTAAGTGTTGGGACTGAAGAAAGTAGTTACATTTGGCATGAGGTGGTGTCCCTCCCACCCTCCCATTTTGATTTGAAGGAAGATTTGTTTGTTTGGAGTGGAGAAGAGGGACAGGATTGTCCTCTTCTGTTCCCTCTCTAAGGAATGTGGTTTGATTTAGGCAAAGGTTGTGTAGTTTACAGGTGAGCAGGTACGCTGCCTATTTTTTTTTTTGGGGGGGGGTGTGAGCAGGTATGCTGCCCCAGTGGAAGAGGTTTCAGGGTGAGCAGGTATGCTGCCCTGAGGTGTGATCGAGTGGGGTGAGTTGTTACGCTGCCCTGTTGATTATGAAAGCAATTGATGTTGTTTTATGTGTTCAAAGTTCATGTTGTTATAATATTCAATAAAGGTCGTCAAATGGCTTTATGTGTTTAGAGTGGTTTGTTCAAAGGGGGGGGGGACAATTTGCATTTTATTAGCTATGTATAGATCTGCCATGGTATGTAAGATTTATTGCTGTATTATTTATTTATTTATTTTAACATTATTTTACCAGGATAAATCCAACTGGACACAAAGTGCCCATTTTCAGTGGAGTCCTGGGGAGAAAAGCTCCAAGGAAGTTAACAGAGTATATACATGGTTTAGATAACAATAAAAAACTGGTATACAAGGTAAGAGAAATAAAGAAGTACAAGAACAATTGTGTAAAACAATAAGATACTCAAATAATAACATACTCAGGAGTAGAACCCCTATTTGCAATATTTACAACAAAAAAAAAAAAAACATATTAGGTGATTTTATCAGGTGAGAATAGAGTGTATGCAATGGAGGCATACAGTGGGTCACTTATATGGAGTAGTGGGTCTTCAAGGGAGGTCTTTGCAGTTACAAAGAGGGTTAGCATAGAGGTGTGAATTAAGAAGGCCCTTGAAGGTGCTTGTGTGACTTTGTAGCCTGAGTTCAGGTGGGAGGATGTTCCATTCTTTAGCAACATCATAATAGGGCCTCCCCAGTGCTGTTATTGTATGGGTTGATTTCAATCAGGTTTTTGTTACATGAACGTAGTTCACTTTTGGGGTTGTGAAAGTTTAGTATGTCAGCTAGGGCAGGGCTCTTCCCCAGATGAAAAAGAATTTGATGGGCTATGATCAGTTGGTGGTAGTGTAGAAGGTTTGGAAATTCTAATCAGTGCAGTTTAATTAGGGATTGGCAGTGGTGGGAACATGATCTATTATTGGCAGTGAACCTAGCTATTTTATTGTAGCATGTGGAGAGTTTGTTCAGGTTAGTTTTGTTAATGTTGTTGAGGACTGGAGAGGCTTATAGTAGTGTTGATAAGAGATTAGTTCTGGCTATTGTTGTTCTAGTTTCGGGGGTTAGGAATAGTATGCAATGATATAGGCAACCAAGTTTTTTATGGACTTTAGAGATAGTTTGGGATACGTGCATGCTGAATTTAAATTGTTGATCAATAGTGATGCCTAAGAGTTTGGCCTCAGTTACTGGGGTGATGAGGGTGCCATTGGTTGACATGATGGTAAAGGTGGCGGAGGAGTGATTGATTGGGTGGAATAGTATTAGCTGTGTTTTTTGGGGGTTTAGTATTAGTTGGCAGTTGTTTAGCCAGTGCTCTACCTCAGTGAAGGATTCCTGGGATTTACTTTGTAGTAATTGGATGTTTGGTGCTGAGCAGATTAGAGTAGTGTCATCCGCATACTGGACGATGTTGGCTTTAGTGGTAGCTAGGTGGAGATTATTTGTAAATATGTTGAAGAGAAGAGGACCAAGGATTGAACCTTGTGGGACACCGCATGTGACAGGGAGTGGGGGGATAGGGAGTTGGCCAATTTGACAGATTGTGACCAGTTTTTTAGGTAACTGTTAAACCATTTTAGGGTGGAGTCATCGAGGTTGAGTTCTGCTAGGCAGGTGAGGAGTTTGCTATGGGAAACTGTATCAAATGCCTTGGATAGGTCTAAGAAGGTGGCAGAGACCAGCTTCCCTTGGTTCCTATGAGAGTTTATGGTATTGGAGAAGTTAATTAGAGCAGTGTTGCTGCTATGGGAAGGTCTGAATCCATGTTGAGTTTTAGTTAAAAGGTTGTTAGTTAACAGATGGATAAGGATTTGGTGATGGATGCATTTTTCTAGAATTTTTGAGAGGGGTGATAGGATAGCAATGGGACGGTAGTTGGAGAGGTCAGTAGATGGACCTCCCTTGTGGAGAGGGATGATACATGAGGTTTTCCATAATGAAGGAATGGAATGCAAGGAGACAGATCTGTTAAAGAGTAGGGAGACAGGGTAGGCAATGGCCTTGGATGCAATTTGGAGATATTGAGCTGGGAGACTGTCGGCAGCTAGGGTGGTAGGTTTGAGTTTAGCTAAGGGATTTTGAATGGTTGTAGTTGGAACTGGGTTAAAAGTGAAGGGGGTGGAGTTAGTCTGGTAGTTAAAGGGTTGATGTTGGGTCATGGGTGATATAGCACTTACCAGGTTCAGTATTGAAGAGGTAAAGTAGTTATTAAAACTAGAGGCTATGTGTGGATCAGTACCTGTGATATCTGGGTGTGGTGGCTCTACCAGGCTGGAGGATGTTATTCACTGCAGCCCATAATTTCTGTGGGTTGTTGTTATGTTTACTTTGTAGGGAAATATAGTAGTGTTTCTTGTCCAACCTAGCATGATTTTTTGCTTTATTTATGAGCTCAGCAAAGCTTTGCCTTGTTACAGGAGTTTTGTATTTTTGCCAAGTTATCCAAGCTTTGTCTCTAGTCTTGAGTAAGGTTTTGTGGCTTTGTTTAACCAGGGGTCAGGGTTACTTCACAATCTTATAGTTTTTAGTAGGGCTAGTTGGTTTAAAATCTCTAGGAATTTGGCATTAAAGTATTCTACTGCATTATCCAGGGGAAGGGTTTTTATGGGAGCCCAGTCACAGGATTTTAGGGCTTCTGAGAATTGTTCTGGGGAGAAGTTTTTTGGGAACGGATTTGTAAGAGAGAGTTAGTAGATTTTATTTTGTGCCGAAGGAGAAAGGTTGGGTTATGGTCACTGAGGGAGTCAGGTAGTATTCCAGATAGGTGGGCAGTATTGGGCTGGTTAGTCAGGATCCAGTCTAAGGTGGATTCTCATTTGGTGGTTTTGTCAATTCTTGTGGATGAGTGTATGAGTTGTATGAAATTATATAGGTTTATGTGGTTGGTGGCTATAGGTGAATGTACAGTGTTCCAATCTGTGTTGACATCACCTAGGAGTAAAGTTTCTTGGGACAGGGAGTGGGAAGTCCAGTGGAATATAGATTCTAGTGTTTTAAGGTTGCCTCTTGGTGGTATATAAATGCTAAGTAGGTTTAGTTGTTTGTGTTGGTTTAGTGGCATACATATTCACATTCTCAGTGCTTTTTGACATCCACAGAAGACCTGACAGCTCTGGTGCAGCAAAACAGAACATGCTACATTGCAGAACTTTAGCAAACAGGCCACTTGAAAATACATACTTTTTCTGCCATTGTGAAATATATATTCAAGTCTCTGCATTTTTGGTATAGATTTAGTCCAATAAAGAATTTCTTAAAAGAGTCATGTATGCACATCATACTGGATCTATATAAAATACTGTGCTGTCCCTGTGTACTTAATAATGGCAGCCTTAAACATTAAGGTCTACTTCTCATTATCATACCTTATAGATATCAGAATGTGTCTGTGTAATATCTGTTCAGCCTCGTATAAGCATAAACTTCCTTTTTCCTGAAAAGTGTTCACCTGTGCTGCAATAGGTATGGCAGAAGCAGACAGAACATTAAGAGGGCAGTGGCAACTGATGGAATACTGAGAGGTCAGCATTATCATCAAAAGCATATCTGGCTCAACCAGTGCACTGTGCTGGTACCATTAACTAGCAGCTCAATGAAGAGCAAAAAAAAAAAAAACTTTAGACAATAGCATTGCTACAGTATCCCTCACCAGCTCTGCAAGTGAAGAGCAAACAGAAGAAAAAACAATGTGACACAAGCCAGGTGACTCCTTCCCGCCCATGTCACACCCATTCAGGTCACATTTCTGTATCCTGCCCCAGCCTTTCTTCCTCAAACATTATTAAACAAAATAAAATAAATAAATAAGTTCTTCTTTCAAACTAATGCATAAAGTAGTAGCTACAATTTGTTCTGTCCATGGAGTGCTACAGTGCTCAGGTGTTCACTTTTAAAGTGTAGCAAACAACTTTTGCTACAGTTTACACCTTGTATGCTACAGTGCTCAGGTTGTATTTAAACTGTAACATACAGTTGCTACAGTTTAGACCAGAAATGTTGCTCTACAGGGCTCAGATTTGACAGCAAATACAATACCAGTTTTAAAAAGATATTGCACTGCAGAGCAATTGGAATGATGTATTGTCGATTGTGCCTCCTAATACTTTGAGTCCTGATAATTTAGCCCTTTTAGCCCATCCAAGCTATGATCCTTAGTAGCACAAACCAAACTTTGACAGGGCAGTGGTAGCAGGGAAAAGAACAATGACTGGGTAGCAGCAGCAAGCAGAAAACTGAGAGGGCAGCAACAACAGCAGCATACAGGACAGAGAGAGGACAATATCAGCAGACAGAACACTGAGAGGGCAGCAACAACAGCAGACAGAACACAGAGTGCAACAGCAGCAGCATACAGGACACAGATATGACAATATCAGCAGATAGAACATTGAGGGGGTAATGGCAGCAGCAGACAGAACATTGACAGGGCAAGAACAGCAGACAGAACACAGAGTGCAACAGCAGCAGCATACAGGACACAGAGATGACAATATCAGCAGACAGAACACTGAGAGGGAATGGCAGAAGCAGACAGGGCACAGAGAGGACAATGGCAACTAACAGAACATTGATTATGCTCCCTAAAACTTTGCTCCCAGGGCAATTTCCCCTATTGCTCTGCCCTAGCTAAACATCTGAGTAGCACAAATAGAATACTAAGAGTGCAGCAGTAGCAGGCAACAGAACAATGAGAGGGCAGTAGCAGAAAACAGAACATTGACAGAGCAATGGCAGCAGCAGACAGAGCACTGAGAAGGTGGTGTCTGCAGCAAACACAACACTGGAGGGTAGTGGCAAAAACAGACAGAACACTGAAAGGGCATTGGCTGCAGCAAACCAAACATCATGCCACAGATTTGGAAAACTGTTCTAATTAAACCCGTCCCAAAGCAAACAAACCCAAAAGCTACCTCTCACTTCTGTCCAATATCCAGTCTCCCAATTCTGAGAAAACTTCTGTAAAAGATAGTCTACACTCAACTCTCTCTCTACATATATATCCACTTGTACCACCTGCTTTCCTCCAAACAGCATGGATTTTGGCCTGGATTAAGTATTATGATAGCACTTTTGGTCAATTAACTGTTGACATCCTGTAAAACACTGATAGAGGCCTCCTTACAGGCACCCTATTTATATACCTGACAAAGGCATTTGACCTTATTGACCACTGTCTCCTCCAAACTAAACAATTGAAATAGGTATCAGTCCAGATGCCATACTCCCTTGTTTAAAAACTTCCTCACTGACAGACATTTCAGGGTTAACATAATATCCTCCCAATCAGAATCTGTACCTATTTGCAAAGGTGTACCACAAGGATCCACTCTTCTACATATTCATTAACAAATTTCCTTGTGACCTATCCCATGTCCCATTCGTCCTCTTTGTTGATAACATTGTCATTTACTGATCAGGTCACTCTCACACGAACATTCTATGCCAACACCTGTCAAAATTACATGAGCTGCACCAATAATTCATAAACAATAAATTACTTCTCAACCCCACCAAAACTAAAACTATGCTAATTTGAACTTCAGAGAGAATTCACCCAGAAGCTGACTCTTTAACTATCTGTGACATACATAATCATGCCATAATGACTATTTCCACCTTCAAATAACTAGGATTATGGCTTGATTAGTCACTAGATTTCCATTTTCACATAGACAAATTGAAAGGCAAAAGAAACTCCCCCCTTTTCTGGGCAACAAAAAAATATCTCCCCTTTTCTACACCAACCAGCCAGAGCAGCCAATGGCAAAGGAGTTCTCCTTTCACAGCTTGAATATGAACTTCCAATTTTTGCTTTTGCCTTCAAGAAAAACATCAACACACTGTAGGGTATCTCTAATAGCATCTGAAGATTCATTATAAACTCACCTCTCTGTCAGCATCACTGTATCACCCTAATAGCCAAACAGCTACCCATAAAACAATGAGCTAACCTATAATGTAGGTATATGTTTATTTGCTAAGTTTTTCTGCATAGCTGCCTAGCTTGAGCATTTTCTGGCTTGTTAAACTTGATTTCTGTATTAGTAGCTGTATTTAGAGCACAACCAAAAGCTGTTTGCTGAATTTCCTGTTTGCACTTAATTTTAAATTGTTTTTTTCTTAAAACTTGCATATTTTCTGTCCTTGACCTAGCACTCTTGTGTGGGGTCATTTACTGCACTGTTATAACTTGATATTACTTGTGAACCTCTGCTATCTCTGTAAAAAACAAAAACAAAAAAAAAATCTTGCTTTTTTCCCACTTTTCTGAGAGTTAAAAAAGGCTTGCTGTTCCTGAACTGTTTGAAAGTTTCTGTGAGGCCATTTTTGCTTGGGCTGAAGGAGGGTCTCTCTGTTGATCAGTGGCAGTGACTAACATTGAGCAGCTTCCCTGCCCCTCGTAGAGGTGGTTACTGACTTGAAACTGTAGTTTTATTTTCCCTTTTGGGTCTATTCCTGCTTCTTTCCAGCCCCTGCTATCAAGCACGCTTTAACGTGCTTTAGCGCGGAGTTGCCACTAGAGCAGCATTGAGCAGCGCCGGTTAAACAAGGTTAAACTCTTTCTGGCTCCAGAAAGTCTGTTCTTCAATTTTTCCCTTAGAACTGCTCTGTTAGGAACCTAAACAGTTTACACCTACACTAAAAAGTGCAGCACTTGTTCCAAATAGATTTTTCTTCTCAAAAAGCTCAGCACTTGTCTTATAAGCATATCCCTTGTCTCATAAGCATTCTCTTAGCAGGTCAAGCACTCCCCTGCTAAGCCCACTACTTTTCTGTCTCATACCAACTCATAATTCTTTCTAGCATGTCGAAGGGTCAGATGCTGGCGTCCTCTCCTGCCCAGTTGGCGAATCTGGGAATTCTGAGACAATGTTACAATTGCCTCATGTACACGGACAACCCTCTCCTCCTCCCACGTAACACTAACACTTGTGAGAGATGCAGCTATTTAGCCAGATTGGAGGCTGAGCTCTCTCAACTCAGGACTGGCAAGACCAGGCAGGAGGAGAAGGCAACTACACACACCACAATACCAGTCTCACATAACTCAACCACACCACTGAATCAAACACATAAACACACTAAGACATACTGGAGGCTCTGAGTAAAATTTACCTAAACAGCAGAGGCCTCCAAAGCAGACACCCAAGCAACTGCAAACTCAATACACCACACAAACAACACATAAACAACAAAATCAGTGTGCAAAGCAGTCACTGCCCTTAAGGCCAAATACAACACCAAACATACTTGTCATAGGTGACTCCATAGTCAGACACACTGACGTCCCGCTCACCAGACTGAATAAGGAGAAGGTCACAGTAAGCTGCCTGTCGGGCGCTAGAATCCGCCACATAACACAAGCACTCAGGTCTCTCAACAGCAGGTACAAGTACGACTCAGTCATTGTCCACGCTGGTGTCAACGACCTGAGACGTACCTCCTTGGACTACATGAAAAGAGACATTGAGGAGCTCTCTGATTATGTAGCCCAGGCAGGTATGACCCTGACCTTGAGCAGCATCCTATCTTCACCTAGAATGATGCCACAATACAGTGATAAGATGATCAGCTTTAATAATTGGCTTAAATTCTGGTGTCATTCAAAGGGGATCCAATGTCTGTCTGCCTGGGATGACATGCTGGACAAGCCACGCTGCTTCAAGGGACGGCTTGCACCTGTCACCCTAGGCTTCGAATATTGGCAAAGGCTCTTGCCACCCCATAGTGCCTTTTTAGGCAAGGCTCAAATTCTAAACCTACCACCCTAGAACACAAAAAGTAAAAAACTAAGGGTAATGCTGCTCAATGCCAGAAGTCTCAATCTCAAGATGCACGCACTCGAGGCCCTTTTCAGTATGGAGAACATCGATGTCTGTGCTGTGACAGAAACCTGGTTCAAGGCTCCTGAGAGCACCCCAGCACTATCAGGTTTCACCTCATATCATGTGTTCCGGCCCCAAAATCCGGACAACACCAAGAAAGGGGGGGTGTCCATATTCATAAAGGACACCCACACCTCAAGGTTGGTGGCAACGCACGATGCATCGGAGACCATCCAGGTGCAATTAACCATAGGCAAGACTGCTCTGCAATTTGTAGCATGTTACAGGCCACCCTCTCAAACTCAGGAACCTCACATGGCCTTCCTGAAAACAATGGAGGGATAAATGTATCTCCAAACACCATCATACTAGGTGACTTCAACTACCCTAATATAGACTGGGAACACTACTCAAGCCCAAACACTCTAGCCCAAAGGTTCCTGGAGTTCATAAACTCAAATGCCATGGAACAACTAGTCACCATCCCCACAAGAGGAGAAAACATACTTGATCTCATCATCACGAACATGGGATCACAATGTTCAACACCGGAAGTATACCCCTCACTGGTGAGATCAGATCATAAACTAATCTCGCTGGGCGTCCTCATCCCGCCCCAGCTGAAATATAAAAGACCACAGTGAAAAACTTCTCAAAAGCAGACTTCACACTTCTAAAAACTAGTGTGGTCTCCTTTAAGGCCCCTGAGCCAGTGGTAAACATTACTCAAACCGCTGAATCACTTACAAATGCCTTCTACCAGCACCTACAGGACTGCATGGATCAGGCAATCCCAAACAAAACTAAGACTCTTTGTACCAAAGGCAAGCGTCCAGTCTGGTGGACCCCAGCCATAAACAAGCTCTACAACAAAAGGAGGAAGCTACTACAAGATAGAGCAAAATCCTTGAAAGGTAAGACACCTTTGATCATTATAAGTAAAAAACTAAGAGCTCTCATAAAATCATCCAAGGCAAATTTTGAGAGAAAACTCGCCAAGGACTCAAAGGACAATCATAAGGCCTTTTTTAGCTATGTTAGAAACCTAGGAGGAAACTCCCAGATATGCTCAGAATTAGTTCAAAATGATGTGAAGATTACTGAACCTACACACATTGCCAACATACTGGCTGACAGGTTCAGTGCAAACTTCTCCCCAAAAGGAGAGATATCTATACCAGAGGATTGTAGCCCCCCCCAAACATCTCAAACGCCCAGGTGAGAACTGCTCTCTCCAAAGCAAACAACACAGCGTCCATGGGACGGATGGTGTCCCCGGCTGTGTGCTCCACGAACTCAATGAGGAATTAAACCCGCAGTTAGGACAGCTGTTTAATCTTAGCCTCACCTCAGGATACGTACCCAAGGAGTGGCACACGGCGACTGTGGTCCCACTTCACAAGGGCGGTGCCTCCACCGACCCTGGAAATTACCATCCCATTAGCTTGACAAGCCTTATCTGCAAAGCCATGGAGAGGATCATAATGGAACTCATAAATAAAGACATAGGGAACTTGCAGACTTTGGATCCAGCCCAGTTTGGCTTTGTCAAAGGCAGATCATGCCTTTTAAACTTGGTTGACTTTTTCGAAACAGTCACCAAGGCCATTGATGAGGGAAAGGCAGTCCATACAGCCTACCTTGACCTGGCAAAGACCTTCGACACAATACCCCACTCAGGTATCATCGGAAAACTCATCAGCTTGAATGTAAACCCATACATCACAAGATGGGTTGCAAACTGGCTAAGTGACAGAACCCACAGGGTCAGAGTTGCTGGAGCCATGTCAGACTCAAAGCCTGTCACAAGTGGTGTCCCACAGGGCTCAGTCCTGGGTCTACTCTTGTTCAGCATCTACTTTTCTGAAGTACTAGCAAACACAGGAGGGTTATGGCTGACAAAGTTTGCAGATGACTGCAAACTGGGCGCCATAGTCGAAAACACATCTGACACAGATATCCTTCAGAAGGGCCTCACAGAAACGGATAACTGGTGCCAGAGCCATGGCCTAAAGTTAAATGCCAAGAAATGCATAGTCATACCCTTCGGGAAAAACAAGGTTACCCCTAGCTACCATATAGGTGGCAATCCACTGAGCACAGAAGAAGTCATCAGGGATCTGGGGACCTAGGTTGACAGTAGCCTTTCGTTTGACACTCATGTTGCTAAAGTAGTTAGGAAAACCTTCTACATTGCCCACCTGATCATGAAGGGATTCACATCTAGATCAAGGAGGTCATCGTCCCCTGTACTCATCACTCATAAGACCTATGATTGAGTACAATGCCCCATTCGAATGTATCTGACCCGACACCTGCAGCAGCTGGAAAGGCCCCAAAAGTTCCTCACCAAAAGGATAAAGGGTCTCAAAAATATGTCTTATGCTGCCCGACTGAAAGAACTCCAGCTCTATTCAGTCTCATACCGCTTGCTCAGAGGTGACCTGTGCCTGACATATAAGGCCATGTCAAACCCTGATTTGATGAATATGCTTCACCTCAAAAAATCTAGATCCCTCAGAACCACAAGGGCGGGAGACTTAAACCTTGACACGGTTATTAATAGAACGTGCTGGAGGGACAGATTCATCACCCAGAGACTCCCTATGCTGTGGAACAAAATCCCGGTACATGTGAGGCAGAGCACCTCGCTGGCCTTGTTCAAGAGGAATCTTGACCAATGGATGGGGGATCGCAGATATACCCCAGGGATTACTTCAGTGTCACTGCTTGACAGAGGCACAGCAAAATAATGGGCATAGTTTTATTCAAACTAAAGCGGTGGCGAAAGCCAAATAACTATGGGCTAGGCTTATAAATGCCCTTGGGCAGATAGCCTAGTATGAACCTATGAAGCTATGAACCTATAAAGCTAGAAATAATGAAGGGACAAAGGCCCAAAAATAGGGACTGAGTTTAAATATTGCACCTATAAACTTATAAAGTTGTAGAATGACAGATTGTGCATCATTATATAAGGTTATGTAGTCTGAAAGTCAAATGTCTGTCAATATTTAATATTATTTAATGACTTTAATAATCAGTGATTTGCCAGAAAACCACAGATTTTATGAGGAACAGGCAACAAAATAACAGGCAGAAATCTGGACATTCTGTAAAAATCTGGATGTACAGTTGAGAGGTATGATCCACACATTTACTCCTCTTGCAGCTAGACTTCATGAAAAAAAAAAAACTTCATAGAGCCTGGGACACTACTGACAAGCCACACAAACTCATTATGTCTAAACCCAAACTCTGCTGCAATGCACAAGCTCGTAGATAAGTGTTCCCATTGACATAAAGGAAATTAACACTTATTCCAGATTCAAAATGGGACTCAAAAACCACTTCTTTATCCAAGTCAAGTGTCCCTACTTCAACACAGGATATATCACCTGACCTAGTTCCTTTCTAAGCCTCTTCTCGTCTCTCAAGATTTATTGAAGATTGACCCACTTTAGAAACTAATGTATATATTGTAAATTACACTCTACTTGATTATACATAGTACTACTCTTGCTCACTAGAATGCATATATACAGTTTTATCTGTGTAATTACCCTGAACTACTGTGGTATTGCATATATTTGCTTGTGAAATGTTTTGTATTTCACCAGAACTGAGCCTGAAGTTGGTCAACATTTATAAGTTCATAGGATGATACTAGGCTATTGGCCTGGAGGCCTTTATAATCCTAGCCAAGAATTTCACCCATGTTCCCTCAAAATCGGCACCTATTTCCCCTGTCCAGCAGGGACACAGGTGCGATCCCAGGGGTGTTTTTTCTGTTTCCCATCCAGTCGTCCAGGTTCCTCTTAAAGAGGGCTAAAGAGGTACTCTGCTTGACATGGAGAAGGAGTATCAGTGCACTATCCCCGCAAACAGATAAGGAATGCATAATTAAACAGAAGACTGGCAGGACAACAGCCAGTAGAACACTGGGAGGGCAGGGGCAGTAGCAAACAAAAACTGAAAGGGCAGTGACAGTAGCAAACAAAAACTGAGAGGGCAGTGACAGTAGCAAACAAAACAAATGAGAGGACAGCGGCAGTAGCAAACAAAACAAATGAGAGGACAGCGGCAGTAGCAAACAAAAATAAATGAGAGGGCAGTGACAGAAGCAAACAAATGAGAGGGCAGTAGCAAACAGATAACTGAGAGGGCAATAACAAATATATTACTGAGGTGCAAACACAGGAGGTAAATAAAGCAAAGGTGCAGTGCTTTCACTCATTTTGTTTTCAGATGCAACATGAGTGCAATCCGCAGCTGTGAAGATCATATAAGGAAAAGCATATCAGTCTGTTAGATGAAATGCAGAGGAAATCTGCCAGAAATATCCAGGGGATGTGGAAGAAGAAATCTGATCAGCTGCTCGAACGTTAGATCTCTTCTTACTTAAGAACAGAAGACAAGGAGGATATTATACTAGCGCACAAGATTATTTCAAGGAGATATGAAGGATGGCCTTCTAAATAGGAAGGGAAAGAAGGGGAAGCATATGGCAGTGATAGAATTTAGTCTCTTAACTACTCCAAAAGTACATTTTCACATAAAGTATTAAGAATTGGCTATATGTTGAACAGAGGGGGAGGGAGGTTGGCATAATGGTATAGGTGTTTACCTTGCAGACAAAAGGTTCAGGGTTTGACTCCCATGTGAGCTAATTGGCTAGGCTTAAAATATCTCACAAGGGCAGTTGGCATACTACTAATCTATGAACCTAAGAAGGAATCCACAGAGTCATTCAAGAATGAAACAGGACAAAGAATGGATAGAGAAGAGTTGAGTATTAAATACACTAAAAGGGCAGACTATATAGGTTTATTAGCTCCCTATGCCAGTTACAAATATAGTTTACAGTAACATGCATAGAAACTTTTCAGATCTAGCAGCATGGTGACTCAGTGGTAAGATCTTTACCTCATACATATGAGGTTCAGTGCTGACTTCTTGTCACTGTATATGTACAGTTTGAATGATCTATTTGGTTGTGAATTCATTTTCTGGGTATACCAGTCCCATTCCCCTCAAAAAAAGCATCTTCTTTGATTGCCTACACAATTATTCATACATTTGTTGCACATAGTATTGTCATTATGGCCTGGGCCATAGAGGAAAAGGGTCTGAGAAGGGCAAGTTCACTTACCAGCATAGAATGAATGAATAAACAACATGTTATTGAAAATCAACAGACTAAACAATTTGGAAAGTCGAACAATGTTTCGTTCTTGTCAGATAAATAAATTCAGGCAACTTCAGCCAGTATCAAATTTTAACATGCAACATATGTTTGTTTTCTGTTATGCTGTTTCCCAAACAAAGAGAAACATAGTGTGAAATTAAAATGTTCTGTGCCTGAATGTGTGATGTCTTAGTCCTCCAAGATGGTTGGCATCATTCTTTATGACATGCTCTACTGCATTTAGACTAAAACAATTCAGCAACAACATATAAAGTGGTTCAGAACTATATGAAAAAAAAAACTAAATAAGTTTTGTAGAGTTTCAGTGCACTTATTTTTCACTTTTGTAAATTATACTTGAAACATTGAGGAAATAAGTCAAATCACATGTGAGCAGATTTTCAGTAAGTTCTTGTTGCATCCCAGTGTAAACATAATCCAGATCAACCATATCTGTAAAATATATTCCCAGTGAACCCCCTTGTAAGGGAGCAAACCCCTCCCCCTTGCCTAGTTCTTAATGATGCTTACCTCTCACTTACAAAAAATGTCAGAGAAAAAATTTACAGAAGAAAACTCTTAACATTAATAAGATAGAAAAAGGGTGCATGAGAGAGACAGAGAGCAGTATTTCTTTTCTGCTTGATTTGATTAATACCATCTACTCGATTTATAAGGCTTATGGGTTGTGCCATAAGTAAATAACTAAAAGTCACTGCCATCACTTTTTTAATTTCCTTGACAGTCTGCCCTTCACTTAGATGCAGTTTTACAGTTCACTTAACATGGTCCGATGTTTTGAACAGTTGTCTTTGAAATCCATTGCATCCAAAAATAAAGCATCAGAACTCTTCAGTATGATAAAATAAAAGAATGCAGACAGACAATTTTTAAACAGAACATTTCAAAGCAGATCTTGAAAACTTAAACTAATTTACTTCAAAGGTCAAATATGTGTCAATACAGAGAAAGTGTAGTTGTGTTAAGAGCTTACCATAAGTGTAAATATCTAGGTGTGTTCACAGTTGCTGGGATGATAACACTTATCTGTTGCACAAAGCCATCCATCCACCCATCCATCTATCCATCCATAAATCTATCCACCCATCCCAACTTACAGAATTTTTTCACTTCGATCTCTCTTCCTGGCTGGGTAGATGTGGTTCCATCTGGATGTCAGCACATCTGTATAAAAGAAATGTCTGTCTGCTACATCCTTAGTTCTTTCTGGACCCATCCATTCCAGAGTCTGAGCAAAGATAAAACTATGTTCTGCCCTCTCAGCATATGCCCCTAAGAATGTCCAAATAGAATGGCCCCCAAAGTTGCCTCACCATATACTAGGCCAACCTGAGGAGGTGGGCACTTTGCATGCATAATAGAGAGGGGAAGGAAATGTGACTGGGTACTCAACCAAACCTCTGGATGCTCATAGGAAAGGAAGAAGAGGGGTAGAGTCATGAAGGGAAAAATTACAACAACAATAAACATAGCCAACCATCTACATTTACAATAAGCAGCTAATAAAACTATGCTATGTTCATTGAGTTTTTTATTTGTTGTTGTAGTAGCAATAATATTTGGGAAGATTCCTAGTACTTATGTATCAGTGGGCAGAGGGCCCTGAGGAGATTGTTTGCAGGAAATCGTGTGATGCAGTCATGAGAAATCCTGCCCTAAATCTAGAACCATCCAGATTATAATGCATACAAATGGTGAGGACAAATTACCAGATATTACATCCAATATACCCGGGCTGCTGAACCCTCTATGATAGGCAGAGGTGACTGTTGTAGGTCTTATAGAGTACATGTCATATGCAGTCTTGCAAATGAAGGAGTAGCAAAAGTAGATGTGGTAAAGTTGCCTTTTAAAAATGCTCTCTTTACAGGCAAACAGGCCCTTCCTACCCTATGCATAGGACAGACATAACCTTCCTGGTTACCTTTCTCATTGAATCCTTTCAAGTTAAACCTCATTTGGATACAGATATCCATGGTATCCAGGGTCCTTTCAAAATAAAATCTCAGTTGCATATTCATATCCATGATATTTAGGGACCTTTTCACCTTGCTCTGTTGGTGGGTGGGATGGGTATGTATCACATAGAATGTCACTTCTATGAACATTCTTCCACTTCACTTAAAGAAAATGACTTCTCTTACTCTATGCAAATATAGACTGGCTGAATGGATGGGAAACTGTAAATTAATTCCTGGTTTAGCACCCATGTTCCTCATAGATAGAGAGAAAAAGTAGATGTCCTAACATATCCTTGTTCTGCATGCCTCTGGGTTATTCATACACAAAATATAAAGGCTAATGACTAACATGCAAATGCAATGCTAGGCTACTGAAGAGCCTCACTGATCAGTGGCCTAGTATGTAACTCTACATATATCTTACGGACTTCTGTCACAACTCTGGCCAGAAAAATGAGATTCATAGGTTCATAGGTTTAGTACTAGACTAACTGCCCTTCTGGGCCATTTCAAGCCTAGCCAATTACCCCATGTGAGAATCAAACCCTGTACCTTTTGTCTGTAAGGTAACCACTTTAACTATTATGCCAACCTCCCACCCCTTGCTATGGAACATTTCTCCATCACTGCCCTTTCACATCAACCTTGCAATGCCTCTGACCTAGATCTCTTTATTTGGTGCCCTATTGATAATTTTTTGAGCTTTCTGTTTTCTTGAGAAGTTATGTCTATTTTGGTAAGCCAAATCCAGAAATATTTCCCTGTTCAATACCTACTTCTGAGGCCCTCTCTCTGTTCTTCAAATATGGTATTTTAAGAAGGGATGTAAGATTGCACAAGGGTCATGGCTAACTCCTGAACCAAGTGTTATGCCTTCCTATCCCCTGTATGTGTTGATGTTCAGCATAATTTTGGTATTGTCTCTAAGGAATGGCAGGATCCCTGGTTGCCAAATATGTTTGTTGACTTAAATGGCCAGAACATTACCTCTTTCTCAGTGATGTGCTTTTCCTCTGAGCTGTATCACAGCTCTGCTAGTGTAATAGTTTCCCTTCATGGTTCTCTCAGATGATGTCTGTGCAATCCATGGTTATTTTCTCCAAATAAAAACTGATAAATGCATCCTTCAAAGTTTTAGTCACCTCCAGCTGATGTCTGAGGAATCCATAGTTACTGGCTCCAAAGATACACAGATAAATGTGCCCTTCAAGGCTTCAGTCACTAGAGAGATGCCTAACAGTTTGTCTCTGGTAAACCTAGAAGTTCCATACACATTTTCTGGACATCAGAGTAATCCACTGACTCCCATTAGAAGTAATCGTTCATTCTATTAAAGATAGCCCCAAATGAGAAATCTTCTGGTGGGTAGGCCAAAGATAAGGTGCCTCAGTGTCTTAATGATTGATAACAGGGGAGGACATATGTCCAAACAGACCAGTTCATCTTCCTCCATGTCAGAGGTGTCTGATTCTTCATGGGGGTGTCTCTGTCTCTCTCTCTCTCTTTCTTTTGAAGTAGGGACTCCTTGGACTGACACCTGTTCTGACGATGGCTGCAAGTTCTTGAGAAAAGGAGCACAATGTCCTGAGCCATCTTCATTATATCTTGTGAGGGGAACTAGGTGGGGTAACAGCAGGAGATTCTTAACAGCTCAAACTGAATAATAATGGTGGGTATCCGAGTTTTGGATGCCATGGGCCTGCTTTTGGGAGTAATGTAGTCTCAAAGATGTCCACTGTTTTAGAATGGTGCACACCTTTACATACCAGAAATGACAGAATATGTCCCTCATTCTTTGTTATTAGAATATAGGCATTGGCTACAGATACCCATACAGACATGTCTGTTCTGTTTGATGATGCTAGCATGAACAATGAAAACACATGCCTGAGAGGGGGGGGGGTGCAAATGCACTTCATTGGATCCAACAATTTCAAGCCTGTGGTGGCCTATGGACTCCATGGACATATCAATGGCTTCTCAGGATTCCTTCTGTCAAAGATGAATCTTTCATTTTTTGAGTTGGGCATTGCAGAGAACAGGGCTGATGCTATATCTCCGGTTCACAGAGCATAACCTTTTCTGGTTCAAATAATCCTTGAAGGATTTGTCTCTTAATGATCTGATGGTTGAATTGAGTTAAATAAAGCAGGATGTGACATTATATTCCTTGTCCACATTGGATAAGCAATCACCTTGAAAGCCTTTGCCTAGGGTTTGTTTCAGTTTTGCACCCCAGTCCTCTATCGATTGCTGAAGCTCCTGTTCAAAGTCTGCTTGTTGTGCTACATCATCCTCATGCAACAGTTGTGTTGAACTACCCCTTCCAACGTGTTTGCTAATGCAGTCCAGCACCAATATGAAAAGAAGTAGGCTAAGGGGTGAAACGTGATGAACACCCACTCCTACTGTGGATGGCTCCGTATGTTTGGACACCATCTC
The DNA here is from genome assembly GCF_019279795.1 of Protopterus annectens. Classification (NCBI taxonomy): domain Eukaryota; kingdom Metazoa; phylum Chordata; order Ceratodontiformes; family Protopteridae; genus Protopterus; species Protopterus annectens. Next base: position 204,636,976 of record NC_056748.1, read on the forward strand.
CATTTGTGCCACTGTGTCCTAGCACATAGCCTACACTCATTCTACCAACATTTCCAGGACTTCAAATTATCAAGGACTGCCTAAATTAGGTTTCTTAGGAACTTGTCATATGCTTTCCAGGATTACAAACTTGAACTCTTTCTTCATCTCCAACTTCTTTTCCATCCCTACCCATTGCAAACACTGGATTATTTGTACTGCATTCTGATCTGAATTCAAGATGTTCGTCGCCCATTTTACTTCTGTCCTGCATATTTATTTATTTATCAGTTACCCTTTTCAACATTTTGATGGAGTGTGACAAGAGTTAGTTACACATGCAGCCAGCAGAGAGGTATCAATCTCCTTTGTTGATGGACATTAGAACACCTATGCTCCAGTTATCTGGAAAATGCCTTTCTTTCAATCTATGATGAGTATCCTCAGGAGCCATTTATCCTTTAATATGCCCATTTTGATCACATCTGCTGTGACTTCATTCAGGCCTTCTTCTTCCCCTGACATAATTTTGCTTGGTGCTCTTCGTACTTATTCAATGCTGGATTCTTCTTTACTCACTGTAGGCTTTACATAGGGAAGTACAGCTTCTGTGGGGCTTTCCTCATTAATAAGCTTCTATAAGTACCCCTTACATCTTCCTTTGGTGTTATGTGCATGGCTGCGCAGATTGCTGCAGGCATCCTTTATAAATGACACTACATAATTTTCCTCTTTGTTTTTCTTTTGTTGATTTGTAGCCTGGTAAAGATTCTTTATGAAAGCTGCAGAGTCACTTTTCAGCATCTGATAGAGTTTTTTTTCTGATGCATTGTTCTTCTGATGCATTGGTCTGTGCCATTGTGTCTGTTCTTTAAATTTCTTTGTTTGCCAGGCAGTGTTCTTTCCTAGTCTGGTCCAGTGTTCCTTTCTCCAACTTCTTCCTGCCCACTACTACAACATGGTGATATAATGTCTAAGGTCTTCACTTCACAAATGCAAGTTCCAGAATTTGACCTTGACTTCTAGTCATTGCCATTGTGGAATTTTAGATGTTCTCCCTGTGTGTGTGTGAATGTGTGTGTTTGTGCGCGCGTTTGTGTGTGTAGTTTTTTTCGACCTCTCAAGGATTCAAAACCAGCTGTCACAGTTGGTCTTGAGAGGAATCCCAACAGCCTGCACCCAAAATAAGGAGTTGTGGCCAGTAGCTATAATGGAAAAAGTTAGGTAGAAGAACCACATTCAGCATTAGCTGTGATGTGCAGTATTCCATAAATAGGAGAACTCACACCACATACTGTGCACTGCCTTAGGGTTAGCTACACTGCTATGTACAAAATTATTCTAGGTGATTTGGTCACATTGACTAATATTGCCAAATAGGACCATAGCCATTTTCTTATACTGAGAGGAATGACAACCCAGACTACTCTGATCTCTTCCAGAGACAAATGCTAATGGTGGAGGGGGGGGTCTAAGCACCCTTATTGGCCAATCCCAGCAGACCTGAGGTAATGAGGTACTGGCTGTCCTTTATCCAGTTAACCAGTCTGAGTTACATGAAATACCTCTGTTGAGGGGAAGTTGCATGTAAAAAAACATTCAACCTGTCCATAAATTAACTAAGCAATCAATACAAGAAGGCATTGTGGGTTGCAAATAATTATTTACAAAGCATAGGCGTTCGACAATGATTACAAATTCTAATGAACGCAATCACGTTCATGAATCACATACTTAGAAATATACACATTAAACAATGTAGCAGTTATAGATAATAAAGGAGTACTCATAAACATTATTACTTTATAAGACAAACTATGGGTTCTAAGGAAGATTACTAAATCTGTAGCATTGTATTCTGCCAACGTAGTGTGCCTGAAGGGACATCATGAAACAGTAAAGGGTGGTATGCTTCCAGTATAAGGAAGGAATCATGGTGCATTTGTCAGGGTCAAGTTGATGTAAAGCCCTGTTTTTCTCTCTACAGTTTAAGGTATAGAGTGGAAGATAGAGTTATCATTTGAAATGCATGTGCATTATGGTTGTAAGTTGTGTTGAAGAATAAAGCAAGGGGAGTGCAATATTTAAGAAACACAAGTTTATCAATCATTATGATGAACAGAAGGAAACCATTCACCTTAAAAGTAAGCTATTGTTGTAGCATGTTCCGGCATGACAGAGGTTACTAAAATTAAAATCTTAAGTAATGTTTTTGGTAGTTACACTCCTTAGAAGAATGGAAGTCAACCACAATAAGACACAATTCAAATTAAGGCAGAGAATACTTTTCACAATGCAGTATTATATACTAGGGGTAAGGAGTTAATTAATCCTATGAAAAATAAAAGCTTATTGATGGTGATGCTTAACAGAAGGGAAACCCTTAGCTTTATAGGTAGGGCATTGGTAGTAAGAAGTAAGCCACTGATGAGATGGATTTTCTGTATGCAGTTACATTGCCTAAGGCAAGAAGTGAAGATATTATTCTGGCTTGAGGATGAGAAGAATTTTATGAACAGAGTACTGAGTACGAGGGTCAGGCCTTAATTGCTGGAGTATTTAATGATCAGGAATTCAGTGTGTGCGTTGAGTTCCCTAAAATATGTTAGGTGTTTACTTACTCCACAGTATTGTTTAAGATAACAAAGGGGGCAAGTGTTTAGAATTTGTGGACTTGCAAGCACATTTTGATAAGGAGCTCAAAGATGGCATTATAAAATATAAGACTGCAACCAAAATGCAGAGGATGTCCATCATTATTTGAGAGGTTATCTTCTGGAACAGTAGATTACAATTATATAACATAGCAGGATTTTTTTTTTGGTTGGAATTGTAGAATATTTTTTTGAGTTATTTTTAAAGATCATTAGATAATAAGAGATTGCATTCTGACCTGTGGATGTAAATGACACTGGAATGTTATATTAATTTTAAAGGTTGTTTGCCTTTAAAATAATTTGTGCAGCCAGCGTCTCTGTTCAGAAGTGATCCCTTTTTCTTATTTGAATACTGTACGTTTAGCCTGTATTGATAGTAATCTCATATAGGCAGTAGTGAGGAAGAAGTGAAGTGACCAAATTTATTTTTTTTTGGTTTCAGAGTTTTGGAAACCTATGGGTGTTTGCCCATCAAATGTTAATATTATCATGATAAACTTTATCAGAAATTACTGCATTTATCCATCTCTCTGTATGTCTGTCCATATCTATTATCTATCTATCTATCTATCTATCTATCTATCTATCTATCTATCTATCTACCCACCTACCCACCAGTCTAGTTATCTATCTACCTATCTGTCCTTTGTTGTGTTAGTCCTCTTAGGTTAGTGGCCTCCTTTCATCTATTACTGCTGTAGATGAGAAAATTAATGTCCATGGACTTAGATTTGTGGGCAGATCCATAACAAATATGTTTCATGGCAATACACAATGGTGTGGTGTGGTATGGGTGATTCACCCTCAATGAAACTACAGAGCTCACATCATGTACTTATATTATACTATGATATTGTTTTAGACGATAATGTCTTACTTTTATGAAATGAGATGAATGCATGAGTTTTATTCCTCTGCTATCCCTCAGTGCTGGAGTGATTCATTGAGGATGGCTAAAAGATGTCCTGGGTTTACACAAAGCAATTACAACAAGTGAAGTTTATTCCATTAGAAAACATGACAACAAAAGGAAGATTTGGAAATGTCAAGACAGGCATATGTTAGAATAAGAAGCAATGGACATTGAGAAGTTTATAACTGGGCTTATAAGCATGACAGGCCAGTATACACCCTAAAATTAAAATGAAATGGTTTGCAACTGTTTTACAGTTAAAAATGATAGCTTTTATTTCAACTGTTTTAATAGGTGCTCTGATCAGTTTCAGTGCAAGCATATAATTTAATAATGTAATATAGCATGGTTATGATCCACAGACATGTATTGTGCACAGCCTACATGGGAACACAACATCGGACATTCAGGAAATACTCATTAAATGTGGAAAATCAGAAGTAATATACCAGAGCAGCCATGACAAATTGCCTTACTCCAATGGTATGTAGTACAGTCAAGCAATGGCAACATGCAAAGCAGACCTGTATAGTAGTAGTGAGCTTATTTCGTGAAGGGCACACAAAATTACAAGTGGTATGTAGTACAGTCAAGCAATGGCAACATGCAAAGCAGGCCTGTATAGTAGTAGTGAGCTTATTTCCTGAAGGGCACACAAAATTAAAAGATCAGATCATGTGCAGCACAATTGATGCTTCATGCTAGTCCACATAAGTTCTTGCCACAAACTGCTACAAAAACCTGTATTTTGTGAAGTGCAGTATATGAATACTATCAACAATTTCATAGATTTCGTAGATATTCCAAAGCCACGGAGTGCTGTGACCAATCACACATTGCCAGTACCTTTTCTTATGCCATGCATTCTTTTTACTAGAGGGCCACTCCAGTCAAGACAGGAATATATTTTTGGCTACCCATCCAAGATGTGGTCAGAATCACCTTATTACTCTATAAACAAAGGGAAATGGTCCCTAGATCAGTATCAATGGGGAAGAGCAAGCAGGAAGAATATCAAGGGGCAAAGTAAGACACTGGTAGGTACAGTGAAAAGGTAAAGGTACAGACCCCCTTGTATTTATTGTATAGAGAAGGAATAAGGCACTCAGCATACAAAGGAAGACTGGGTATGGTAAAAAGGTGAAAAATAATGTGTACAGCAACCAAATGAACAAGAAATACTACAGGAGACGGGTGGTTACACACACACTAAGATGTAGTGACAAGTACTGATCGGTTTACTATCAGAATGAGGAAATCACTTTGGCCATTTATTCTTATTGTTGAAATACAATGTTGAATTTCAAAACAATTTTACTCCCCCAGTTTTGAACCATATGAATACCAAGAGTTCCATATTCACTGTTTTAAATATGTCACCTTTGAAATGCATTTGCTTTTTGAATATCAGGATTCCAGAGTCTGTAAGTTTACTTTTGCTTTTAATACACTTTGAAACCATACATTTGTTGTAAGCGTAAATGACCAAAGTGGTTTCCACATTCTAATAGCAAACCATACTGATTACATATGTGCAAAAGATGGAAAAATTGTGATGGGGAAGTTGAACTTTGTATGAGCTATGAGGCAGAGTACACTAACAAGGAAGGGTCACACCACTTATGGGATGCACTGGGGTGCTAGACTGGCCCAGAGGGCAATATATAGAAAAGCATCACCAGCTGATAAGCCCATATAAGCATGGCCAGGTAGTGCAGGATCATCTCATGACCCACTGGTCAAAACCTACTACTACAGTGAACTGGGTATTTGCTGCAGAGTAGCCATTATCTATCCAGCATATTGGCCGACCTGATACTCTACAGCATTGTCTACAAGAGTGTCAAGCAGCACTGTGGAAGCTGTGATAGGTCAAAATGTGCCAGAGCTTTTGTGTCCTCTTCAGAGGGGTCTTCAGTCATATTTTCACCATCATATCCAACATGAGCCAAAACAGCGAGTGATACCTGAGCTTCCTGATGTTCATCCTCCTCGTGAGATTGACAAGAAGATTGTAGACACAATTTGAAAAATGACATAAATGTGTCATGTCACTGAAAATCAATGAATTTTAAGGCAGATAGAAATGATGTACACTCATCTTCTTTCAAACATCTCTTTAGATGGATTTATATCATATTATTAAGTTTCAGAGACCAAATGTTTGAGTTTCTGAAAACTTGAAGGTAAAAAAAAAATACATTTTTGCAGGGGGTCAAGCCCCCCTGCATCCACCCTGTGGACAGCCCCTGCAAGTTATATATACCAACCATGAGATCACACTACAGTGGGGAAAAGGGTAAATTCCCCAATATATATAATTTGAAGGGTGTGTGTGTGTGTGGGGGGGGTACAGGGTGGTCTTTCCCCTGCAAATATGCAGATTTTTTTTTTTTTTTACATTCAGCTATTCAGAAACTCAGTAGTATGATATAAATTATCTTAGGCACTCCAACTTACTGAGATGCATCTCCTCACAAGCTGAAAGATAAATGTGCCATCATTATTCATATCTGCTGAAGGGTTCTGTGTTTAGGTCACTACACTGGACACTCTGCACTTCAGCTTCCCACTCCTGCAGTCTGTCAAACATTTAAAGCTTCAGGTGATCACAGCAGTATCCACAGTGTTCAGCAGACTGCTGGATGCCTCTGCCCTTGCCAGACAACAGTCACAGGTCAGGACAGGCATCTGTCTTTCTGTAGGGTCCATCATATGTGTCCAAAGCTCTTAATGAAAGAAATATGTGGGATATAAATAAATATTTGGTCTCTCTCACACAACATGCCTGAAGTCTATATCTACACTTGCTGCTAGCCATCTCTGTCTCTGATGCTAAACATCAAAAAATATATCAGAACGACCGCAACTTCCATAAATGTACATGCCTGAGGACCTCATATGCCCAGGTCCCTAGCATGGATCTTCCTCTAGTGTCCATTCTGATAGTTCTGGACCTTGATAAGGCTGCCATAGGCATGTTGCTCATTATGTGTGCCTGGCACAATAGTGGAATGAAGCTGCATGTACTAATTCTTTAAAGGAGGCCTCATTTGCCTTAGCAGTCTGCAAAACTGGGTTAAATCTGTGGAGTTCAGCTTGGTGTCACTGTTTTGGTCACTTGTGTTTTTCAGTTATGCAGTACTGTGAATTAACATTCTGAGCTTTATTATAGAAGTATGTATACAAGCTTTGCTGGTAAGATGCATATTTTACATTCAGATAACTGCTCAGATATATAAGGGGGATGACTGGACAATAGACATATTTTTCTAGAGGGATGTGCATGTGTTAATATAATGATTTACTGTGCTTGACCTGTTTGTCAATCTGCTTTAGTAAATAAATCAGCAGCTATCATGCTATTGTAGGAGGGTTTTTCAAAGCAATCCCAGCAGGCATTTAAAGGCTATCCTCTGTCAAGGAGTACTACATGATAATGTCATACCTCTTATCTGTCCAGATTTTTTCAGAGAGCTCAGATTTTTGCGTCATATTTTGGTCTGTTTCACATAAAATTTGTGGTTTTCTGGCAAATCATTGTAGACTGAGGTCAGTAAGTAAAGATATACATTTGAGTTTCAGACCTTCATATTCTTTAGAAAATGCATGGTAACACATATCTTGTTATTCCAGAAACTTTCTAAGTTTACAAGAGCAATATTTAAAATCTGTCTGTATTTTCGGGCCTTTGTCCCCCCCATTATTTTAGGCCTTGTCTAGATATCTTGCTCTAAGAGGTTGTGAGGGATGGATTCTGTAGATTGTTGCATAAAATCTGTGCAATGTAATTATATACCTATGTGTTACATTTTTTTACTACCTTTATATATATATTCTTCACAATATATTCCCTTGGTCTCACTGTATACAAACAGAATTTAACGTGCCCAATGATGAAACATACAGAGGCTGTATAATTTCAGTGATGCAGAAGATACTATTCTTGTACCAGCATTCAAAGTGTAACACCTTTAGATGGTGGGTAGAAAGGGTTGACAGGGTGCAGAGCAGTCATTAATGTGGCAAATATGGTAGCTTATGATGTAAATGGGCGCAGATGCACAATGAGCCAAGTTTGCCATTGCATGGCTGATATGATTATATGTGTCAAACAAGAGGCACAAAATATTGCAAAGAAAAGATATACCACATGGTGTGAGCCAAAAAGGCCCACAAGATTGATGGGCATGGAGAAGTTCCTTGCATCACTTGCAAAAAGAATTGCAGCGTGATTTATCCCCGTAGGAGCTCACTCAGTGTGTGAAATACAAGGTTATTATTATAAGGCAATACTTTACCTACACTGTCATTACACTTGAACATGCATCTTTGTAAAATAAATTCAATACATATTTCTTTTCATATGCACATTGTGAGTGAAACAGGATACCATAGCCAGAGAAATTCAGGCTGCATTTGTAGGACATGGATACATTTAGAATCCATTTTTGTATATCAGATGGGCACATGTGTAGCATGTTTTAAATGTTCACTATTGTATTCTGTATGTCATGCATTCACAAGTAGAAGCAGTGATGGTCAATATGTAGAAGAAGCTGAGACTGGATGAATTGCCGATACGTACACCTCATCAATGTCTGATAATGATATAGTGATAACTACAGATGTATTGCAGTGAGAGTATATAGTGACACCAGTGTCAATGTCTCCATCCTGGATAGGAAACAACCTTGAATAAGGGTATGTATGGCTGAAGATACTGAGCCACCCTTGGATGCACTGGATAACTGCATATCATCCTCTATGCATGAGGAATATCCTGTAGGTGAGGACCTCACAGGTACTTAGGCTTTGGAAGTGTGCACTGCTCTGTGGTGGGAATATCCATCTTAGCCTAGCAACCAAAGGGCACTGAGCACAGTGAAACATCAAAGTTACCCCTTCAGATGTGTGTAGCATTGGAAGTTTATCAGCAGATGGGCAGAACTGTGAGCCTGGGTCATGGAACACACCTAACAGATTCAGTATGTACTGTGTGGTGCAGACTGCCCCATGCTCAAAGTTACCCCTTCAGATGTGTGTAGCATTGGAAATGTATCAGCAGATTTGCAGAACTGTGAGCATGGGGCAGTCTGCACCACACAGTACATACTGAAACTGGTAGGTGTGTTCCATGACCTTCATAATGATGCTGCCTGACTATGTTAGGACATAGAAACCAGACATTCTGAGATGATTGATCTAGTGATGGCTGTGGTAGCACTCATGATAAACAGCTGTTCTTCAATTGCACATGTCATTATGTCTGCTCAGATTGTGATTGTTGTACAGGGACAGACTAGGGCATGGATACTGGCTAGACGTGCATGGGCTGTTGCAGGGCTTATGTGTGCGCAGGCTATTGCAGGGCTCATGCTCAACAGCAATATCTGGAGCCTTTATATGCCCTGCCACCCCTCATCATAGATGGTAACAACTTCATACACCCCATGACTGGAACTCCTCACCAACAAGACATGATCGTGTACAGGAGACAAGGTAGAGTACAATCCTTTCTATAAGAGATCAGGAGCCATTTGCAGTCTTGCAAAGCTGTAATAAGCTCAGGTTACAAATCAAACACTGTCTGGAAATTCATGGCTTGCTCCCTCCCATATGCAAAGAAATACCAGAAATGGTTACCTTCCATGTCACATGAGGACAGGATCACTGTTGCCATCTATTCTTCATCAGTTGAAATCTCACAATCTTGCCACACTATGTCCCTCATGCAGTGCCAGTTGAAAGTCTGGTGTCAATGTGCCCCCTGTCTACTGACCTGTGCACACACCTTCATTCCCATTTCTCCCACATAGTTTCTGTAGACAGTCTTGTGTTTCTGTATCCACTGGAACTCTGTGCAAATGATAAGTGTGAAACATACTACCTTCCATTTCATATGGTTTTGATCTTATTTCTGATGCATGGTGAAATTAAACTATGCACTGATAAGCAAAGATGATGCTCACTGTGTTATTCCATACATTGTTTGACCCTAACTTGTTAACCAAACATTACCACTTTGTCAGTGCTGGTAAGTATTGTACCTGTCTTTACCTACAGACTCTCACGTACTGTATATCATTGTGGTTAAATGTTATTTAGCTCACTTGCTACTACTATTGATGGACTTTGCAATGCAAGCACTGGACTGTGATATTTGTTCTGAAATAATATATTTTGGAAAAAGGCACAGATCAGAAACAACTTGCTACTTTACTGGACAAGTACTGAACCTGATCCTGTCTAAGCATTGAAACCATTCAGTCAGTAGCCTAAAGTCATGTTCTTCAGTGTTCCATATCTTAGTGTAAGCAGTGTTGTAATACATTTCATTGACAGTTTCATTGAGCATAGGGATTATAAGCCATTGCTCAAAAGGTGAGCCTGTATTAATTGCAAAACTAAGCATAACTATTTTATATACTCATATGGTCGACAGTTCATATGGCCGAAACTCATTTTGTCGACAACCAGTATGCAAGGCACTTAACAGGGATTTGACCCCCTTCCCAAAGTTGTGTGACCCTGGAGTTGATATATATATAGTTAGGAGGGGTGTGGGGGGCACAGCCCCCCACTAATATTCATTTAATATTAGTTTAAAACATGAAAATACAACAAAAACTAAACATTTTAAATGAAAATAGGTGGGGGGCTTCACCCCCCCACATCCACCCAATGTGGGGGGGGCTGTGCCCCCCCACCCCCCCAACTAAATATATATCAACTCCAGGGTCGCATAACTTTGGGGAGGGGGGCAAATCCCTGTTAAGTGCCTTGCATACTGGTTGTTGACCAAATGAGCTGAGCCATCAACCAAATGAGTTTCAACCATGTGAACTGTCAACCATATGAATGTCGACCATATGAACTGTCGACCATATGAAGTAGACCCATATAGATATATATATATATATATATATATATATAGATATATATATATATATATATAGATATATATATAGATATATATATATATATATATATATATATATATATATATATATATATATATATATATATATATATATATATATATATATATATATATATATATATATATATATATATAGATATATATGGGTCTACTATACATGATCAAAATTGCAGAAAGCCAAAACCCATATGGCCGAGACCATATGCTCAACTTCCGCACTTTCGAACATGTAAAAAAAAATACACAACATTAACATACTTTCTTATTGTAAGAACTGGGGCTAGGCCTCCTTCCAGCCCCCCCCCCCCATAACTTTCACATACCAACTCCGAGGTTGCACTATAGTGCGGAAATGGAAATATTTCCATTCTGCACTGCAAGAAGATGTCCGTTACACATGGTTGGGATTCCAAAAGTCTAACATATGGTCTCCGCCATATGGGTTTCGACTTTCTGGAATTTTGACTATGTGTAGGGGACCTATATATATATATATATATATATATATATATATATATATATATATATATATATATGTGTGTGTGTGTGTGTGTGTGTGTGTGTTAATTTTTTTGTTTTGCAGGGAGATGTATTACCTAAATACACACTGTGTCTTTATTTCCTCAATATATCTTGATCAGACCAGGCCAGTAAGTACCAACAAGATATCCTGGGGGAACTCACCACACTGAAAATGGAGATATAGATCTGATATATGCAAAATAAAAAAATCAGTATTGGAAAAACAACACAGTTGTACACACACACACACACACACACACACACACACACACACACACACACACAATTATCTGCTTTGTGTTACAGACTACCTTTCATTTAAGAAAATGGAAACATTTCCTACTGTTGTATCTTTAGGACTGTAGGCACAGGGATCATTTATCACAACTTCAAATCATACACATAAATGCACAAAGACATACTCGGAGGCTCTGATCAAAAATCTACCAAAACAGCAGAGGCCACCAAAGCAGACACCCAAACAACTGCCACCTCATCACACAACACATGCAACACATAGACCACAAAGTCAGTGTGCCAAACAGTCACAGCCCTTAAGGCCAAACACAATGCCAGACACACTTGTCATAGGTGATTCCATAGTCAGACACACTGACATCCCACTCACCAGATTGAGTAAGGAGAGGGTCACAGTAAGCTGCCTGTTTGGCGCTAGAATCTGCCACATAACGCAAGCACTCAGGTCACTCAACAGCAAATACAAGTATGACTCAGTCATTGTCCATGCTGGTGTGAATGACCTGAGACGTACCTCCCTGGACTACATGAAAAGAGACATAGAGGAGCTCTCTGATTATGTAGCCCAGGCAGGTATGACCCTGACCCTGAGCAGTATCCTACCTTCACCAAGAATGATGCCACAATACAGAGACAAGATGATCAGCTTTAATAATTGGCTTAATCTCTGGTGTCATTCAAAGGGGATCAATGTCTGTCTGTCTGGGATGACATGCTGGACAAGCCACGCTGCCAAAGGATGGCTTGCACCTGTCACCCTGGGCTTCGGATATTGGCAAAGGCTCTTGCCACCCCCATAGTGCCTTTTTTAGGCAAGGCTCAAATTCTAAACCTACCACCCTAGAACACAAAAAAGAAAATAAACTAAGGGTAATGCTGCTCAATGCCAGAAGTCTAAACCTCAAGATGCACGCACTTGAAGCCCTTCTCAGTATGGAGAACATTGATGTCTGTGCTGTGACTGAAACCTGGTTCAAGGCTCCTGAGAGCACCCCGGCACTATCAGGTTTTACCTCATATCATGCATTCCAGCCCCAAAATCCGGACCACACCAGGAAAGGAGGGGGGGTATCCATATTCATCAAGGATACCCACACCTCCAGGTTGGTGGCAACGTACGAAGCATCGGAGACCATCCAGGTGCAAGTAACCATAGGAAAGACTGCTCTGCAATTTGTAGCATGTTACAGGCCACCCTCTCAAACTCAGGAACATCACACAGCTTTCCTGAAAACACTCGAGGGGATAAATGTATCTCCAAACACCATCATATTAGGTGATTTCAACTACCCGAATATAGACTGGGATCATTACTCAAGCCCAAACACTCTAGCCCAAAGGTTCCTGGAGTTCATAAACTCAAATGCCATGGAACATCTAGTCACCATCCCCACAAGAGGAGGAAACATACTAGATCTCATCATCACAAACATGGGGACACAATGTTCAGCACCAGAGGTATACCCCTCATTGGTGAGATCAGATCATAAACTAATCTCACTGCAAGTCCACATCCCGCCCCCACCCCAGATAAAAAAGACCACAGTGAAGAACTTCTCAAAAGCCAACTTCACACTTCTTAAGACTGGTGTGGTTTCCTTCAAGGCCCCCGAGTCAGCGGAAACCATTACCCAAACAGCTGAATCACTTACAAATGCCTTCTATCAGCACCTCCAGGACTGCATGGATCAGGCAATCCCAAACAAAACAAAGACTCTTTGCACCAAAGGCAAGCGCCCAGTCTGGTGGACTGGTGATCACTATAAGTAAAAAACTACGATCGCTCATAAAATCATCCAAGGCAAATTTTGAAAGAAAAGTAGCTAAGGACTCAAAAGACAATCATAAGGCCTTTTTTAGCTATGTTAGAAACCTGGGAGGAAACTCCCAGATATGCTCAGAATTAGTTCAAAATGATGTAAAAATCACTGAACCAACAGACATTGCCAACATACTGGCTGACAGGTTCAGTGCAAATTCCCCCCCCCCCCCAATCCCCAAAAGGAGAGATATCTATCCCAGCGGATTGTAGCCTCCCACACATCTCAAATGCTCAGGTGAAAACTGCTCTCTCCAAGGCAAAAAACACAGCATCTATGGGACCAGATGGTGTCCCCGGTTGTGTGCTCCACGAACTCAATGAGGAATTAAACCCGCTGTTAGGGCAGCTGTTTAATCTTAGCCTCACCTCAGGATACGTACCCAAGGAGTGGCGTACGGCAACTGTGGTCCCACTTCACAAAGGCGGTGCCTCCACTGACCCTGGTAATTACCGCCCCATCAGCTTGACAAGCCTAGTCTGCAAAGCTATGGAGAGGATCATAATGGAACTCATAAATAAAGACATAGGGGACTTACAGACATTGGATCCAACCCAGTTTGGCTTTGTCAAGGGCAGATCATGCCTTTTAAACTTGGTTGAAAAGTCACCAAGGCCATTGATGAGGGCAAGGCAGTCCACACAGCCTACCTTGACCTTGCAAAAGCTTTCAACACAATACCCCACTCGGGTATCATAGAAAAACTCACCAACTTAAATGTAAACCCATACATCACAAGATGGGTTGCAAACTGGCTAAGTGACAGAACCCACAGGGTCAGAGTGGCTGGCGCCATGTCAGACTCCAAGCCGGTCACTAGTGGTGTCCCACAGGGCTCAGTCCTAGGCCCCCTCTTGTTCGGCACCTACTTTTCAGAAGTACAGGCAAACACAGGAGGATTATGGCTGACTAAGTTTGCAGATGACTGCAAACTGGGCGCCATAGTTGAAAACACATCAGGCACAGATATCCTCCAGAAGGGTCTCATAGAAATGGATAACTGGTGCCAGAGCCATGGCCTAAAGTTAAACGCGAAAAAATGCATAGTCATACCCTTCGGGAAAAACAAGGTTACCCCTAGCTACCATATAGGTGGCAATCCACTAAGCACAGAAGAGGTTATCAGGGATCTGGGGACCCAGGTTGACAGTAACCTTTCATTTGACACCCACGTTGCCAAGGTAGTTAGGAAAACCTTCTACATTGCCCACCTGATCATGAAGGGATTCACATCTAGATCAAGGGAGGTCATTGTTCCCCTGTACTCATTACTCATCAGACCAATGATTGAGTACAATGTCCCATTTGGAATGTATCTTACCCGACACCTGCAGCAATTGGAAAGGCCCCAAAAGTTCCTCACCAAAAGGATAAAGGGTCTCAAAAATATGTCTTATGCTGCCCGACTGAAGGAACTCCAGCTCTATTCGGTCACATACCGTCTGCTCAGAGGTGACCTGTGCCTAACATACAAGGCCATGTAGTATGAACCTATGAACCTATGAACCTATGAAACCCGGAATTGATGGACATGCTCCACCTCAAAAAATCTAAATCCACAAGAAATACAAGAGGAAGAGACTTAAACATTAACACAGTTATAAATAGGACATGCTGGAGGGACAGATTCATCACCCAGAGACTCCCTATGCTGTGGAACAAAATCCCGGTACATGTGAGGCAGAGCACCTCGCTGGCCCTGTTCAAGAGAAATCTTGACCAATGGATGGGAGATCGCAGGTTTACCCCGGGGATCACCTCAGTGTCACTGCTGGACAGAGGCACGGTAAACTAATGGGCACAGTACCTTTCAAACTTAAGGGGTGGTGAAAGGCACAAAACGTTGGGCTAGGCTTATAAATGCCCTAGGGCAGATAGCCTAGTATGAACCTATGAACCTATCATGAGTGTGGTCTCTACTATCTATTACCTCAGGTAGGGAGAAATGCTGTAAAACTGATACTCATGGCTGACTATCTCCTCTTCAGTTGTGAAGAATTATATTTGTTCGTTAACACCTGTAAAATAATATTAATGAACTTGTTGAGAATCTGTGAGGCAAAGTTCAGTATACTCTCAGTTGGTTATTGCCCAACCCCATGAAACGTTTGCCCTAATATTTGACCCAGTTCCTAGAATACTAACAATTAAAAAAAATGTTTGTGTTTTTTTTAGAGCAATCCCTGGTCTCCATCCATTGTTCAGATTGCGAGAGCAGTATTTTCCTTAGCTAGGTTCTTTGTTCATTCCCCACTCTACTGCAAGCATAACTTTCACACTTTGAACTGTCTTCAGTCTTCATCAGTATTGGAAGACACCCCCCCCCCCCATGGCACAGTGTGAGAGACTAGACATTCCTGCTGCATTCCAGAAATATTTGTTTTCCTGCTTGCTTGCATGTGCACACCTTTTCCAAGTCACAGATGAATTTCATCAAAAGGGTGGCCACAGCAGTCAACATTGCCACCTCACAGCAAGAAGTTCACCAGTTCGATTGCTGGCTGAGGTGCTTTTTGTGCAGAGTCTGCATGTCTTCCCTGTGGTCGCATGGGTTTCCTCTGGGTGCTCCAGTTTCCTCCCACATTCCAAAGACATGCTGTAGGTGGATTGAATACCCTAAATTGACCCTAGGTGTGAGTGTATGCGCCTTCTGTGGAAGGTTGAGCACGGGGCTGGCAACTCGATACTGTAAAACTCCACTGCCAATCATGAGAAGACAGGTGATCCGCTGTGATGACCCCTAACCGGAAAAAGCTGAAAGAAGAAGATGACGAATTTCATCAAAAATAAGTAGGTTTCATTTTGTAATACATATGCTAGTGGCAGCAGCAGTTGTACAACTACAGCAGGGAGAAGGTGCAGGTTTCCCAAGTAATAGAAAAAACACACAAACGAGCCAAAAATTTCGACTGCCAAAAAATCGCTTTACCTGGTACCTCGGCTACTGCCTTCAAGGGATAATTGCTATCCATGTGGAAAATATAAGATATGTACTAGGGTAAAGAACTTAAATGGCACCAGAATCAATAGTAGAGTTTACAAAACAGTTAATAGGTTTAACTGTGGCACATGTGGGGTGGTTTACATTATTGGATGCAGTTGTACACCCACCAGATGGTATTTAGGACAAACAAAAAGGGCAGCTAAAAAATATATTATGCAACATTTGGGGGATGTAAGATATTATAGAATGGAAAGTCCAGTGGCCCAACATTTTCATTTAGCGCATGGAGGGTCTGATGCCAGTTCATTCTTTAGTGTCCTGGCCAAGCCCAATTGCATACAAGGAGATGTTTTTACCCTTAATCTGTTACGAATGGAATAAAATTTATTATAAATTTTGACACTCTGTACCTAAAGGGTATGAATTTAGAATTAAATCTTAATGTTTAAATGTTTATGTTTTTTGATAGGGACAGGGATGTACAACATTGTAGTTGTAAGTTTCATATTTTGCACTAGCACTTTATCGGTAATTAATGTCAAGTGGATCAATGTAATGTGTCGGTTAAGCATTTTGTATAAAAAGAGTGCATTTAGTGTGAGCAATTATCCCTTGAAGGCAGTAGCCAAGATACCAGGAGGCACCAGTAAAGCAATTTTTTAGCATTCGAAATGTTTGGCTCCTTTGTGTGTTTTTTCTTTTACTTTCATTTGGTTATTTATGTTTTATCATGACAGATTTCCCAAGTGAAAGCTGTTATGCAGTGCACCCAGTTACCATATTAGAAGTGCTGCAGGTCAGACGTGTCTAGTACCGCTACTGACATTCATTTAAACAGCGATTACTGCAGCTGTATAATGACTGCTTTAGATTTTAGGAACTGCAGCAAGAAGTGCCTATCCCACCTAAAATGTTTTGATTTTCTGGTAATCTACTGAAGATTACAGGTAAGTAACAGTCAATAATGCTAGTCATTTGAGTTTCATAGTTTTTGTTCCTCAGAAAAATGTATGTTTATGCAACACCTATTTTTAAATGAAATGCAGATGTCTGCCTCACATCTGTCCCCAGTTTTGCAGAACATCTCTAATTTTGCCTCACACGTTTCCCCTTTCACTCTTCAAATAATTCATTTTCTGGTAAATCACTGAAGATTGCAATCAGTCAATAATGTCAGTCATTAGATTTTTATACTTATTGTACAGCAAATGCATGTTAATGCCACACCTGTACAATTAACTTTTTAAGTGAATTAGAGTTTTCTGGCACTTATCCCAGAGGATTAAGTCAGTGAACTGTTACTGAACTGCTGTTTGCAGTCAAAGTACAAAGTTTAATTCAGTCCATCTGCCTGATGTCTACTATGTGCTTTGCCAAGTTACTTAACCAAATAGTGCTCCCCTGTCAACCATGGAATATTAAGTATGGAAAAAAACTGAATTGTTCCATTTTGGACTTTCCCTGACATTATTTTTGGCTTTGTTCCATATAATTAAGCAAAGAAGATGAGCTATTTTAGTCTGTTCCTTGTAAAATATCTGGCTTTCTGGAAAATTGCTGTGCCAAGATTTTTGTATTTTACAGAAAATGCTTCCTAATACTAGGACTGCTATTCTACCAATTTTCTATGTATATGAGAGAAATACTTAAAATATTTTCCTGGTTTTTGGTCTTTGTCTTATCCTTGCACTAAGAATTTGAAAGGGCAGAGGAAAGTTGCAGTGGCTTGCACTGAATGGTTCTGAGAGCAGAAAGTTCATATATATTCATTGGCCATTTTGTATTTATTCATTCATTTACTTGATCTCAAGCAGGTATCTGAAGATGATAGTCATTAATGGCTGTAATTGGTGTTTTTGTGTGTGTGTGTGTGTGTGTGTGTGTGTGTGTGTGTGTGTGTGTGTGTGTGTGTGTGTGTGTGTGGCTGTGAGCAAGGAGATGAGTGAGGGGGTGCCAGTTTGAATGCTATGCACTGGCTGCCTGTGGTAATTGCTGCAATGGCAGCAGAAACATATCTTTCAATGTTTGCTGCAATACTAAGCAATTCAGAGATCTGTAAATTTCTTGATAATGAGTCTTTCCTCATTGTTGCTAATGTGACTCTGAATGGCTGTTTCTGCAATCATTCTAAAGGCTCCTTTTATCCGCCACCATTCCACTTTCACCCAGCCCTTTTGTGAATCCTGGCCTTAGTTTTACGCAGTTTTATCTTTATTATTGTGAGATGCTTTAAAACTGTAATACAATTGTCATCAGTGACGTGCCATGTATTCTATTAAAATTCATGTATCAAATCTTGGTCAATATTTGGTTTTTCCATGAGTGCTCTGTACCTGTCACTGTAATTCTAGTCTTTCCATTTTTCTGTCTTTATTTTTTTTTTATCCTCTCCCTTATATTCTTTCCCATATTATTTTGCATATTCAGTTTTTGCCTCATTTTCATCTACTTCTAGTATGACTTCCATTCCCATTCTTTTCCAAAATACTTGAGCTAATTAAGGAAATATGTCCTATCTTCATGCTTTAGAAGTTTCATTTGGAATACGTCATCTTAAAAGTCTTTTCTTCATGCTTAAGAAGTTTGACTATGTTTGAATCAGATGTGATCAATAAATATGTATGTAAATATGTATGTAGTGCCATGATTGCAGGCCTATACATACAGTCACATTGATGAGGCCCATACCTCTTTCATAATGAGGGAAATATTATCTTGGTACGGACTAGTTTCTATATATCATTTGATAAGCATAAAGCATTTTTCTTGTTTTCCTGTCCAACTCATTCGGTGTTGTTTAGGGTCAGTCGATAACAACAAAGCTTTCAGTAAGAACAAGAAAGCTAGAACAAGTACAGCAAATTCATTTAAAGCTTGATCTTTACTCCAAGGTTTATCTGTATGGATAGAGAGATTCTGTTGGAGGAAAAGAGGGTAGCCTTACACAAACAGACAGGTTTGAGAGAGGTGGCAGCTACAATTAAGCATATGAAATACAGCAAAGTAAATATATCTAATGGATTTACAGTGTTTTTTTATAAAAAGCTAGAAAGTTTTTGGTAGAGCGTATTCAGTGATACATTAAGAAGAGGTTCCTTGATAGTGTCAGTGATAAAGTCCTTTTTTATTGTCTTCTCTAAAAGGAAAGAAAACCTGGAGATCACAGCAAACTACAGTCCCATATCTCCGTGTCAATTAAATGGTAAATTGTTCATTATTGTATGGGGGGGCAGATAGTGTTTATTGCAATATTCTTAGGTAGAATGGAGTCTGAGTAAGGATGGTGAAGTGGAATGGCAGTGGTGAAAGGGTAAAAATATGGCATCTTTGAAAAGAGGCAAAGATAGGTAGTAGCTAAAAGAATTGATAAGACTATAATATACTGGAGTTAACTGGAAACAACTGAAATGAGACTGGAATGAAAGTCTCTGTCTGTTAATTACCCAAGCTTGTGCTTAACAGGTACAAGTCTTTCCTTTATGGGACAAGTCTTTTGTACTTTTCAGAATGAATTCTGCAAATACTGTAGTTCAGTTAATAAGGCTTTATTATGATATTTACAATATCCGAATATTGTCTTCATTAACAGTGCTGATAAACAATAACAGTCTATAGAAATTCTGGAATGTTGGTTTGTAATAACAGTGCTGCTAGATATATCCAAAGTTTCTGCACATATATTGTGATTCTCCTGAATAATATAAGCTGAAGCAGTCTTTATTTGACATGTCTTCTATACTCAGGCTCGAGTATCTGTACTGTAACTTCCTTTCTGAAATGCTGGATATTTAATCTTTTCTGTATGTCGATCCAAACTGACTTCATTGACTGCATCTGAAGTATTTCCTAATTATACCCAAACCCTGTAATGCTTTTCACAGCTCTTTAGCCTTGGTTGCCTTGGTTTCCAAGCCTTGTCTTCCATATGCCTCTTTATCTAGCATTCCATCACCATGTAATCTTTCCCCTTCAGAAAGGAACATTCTGTAGCTTTCCCACAAACCTTATTTCTGTACATCTAATGCTTAGCTAGGAAGGAGATGTTTGTACCATTCTGTATTTCTCTGAAACTGAATTCATAAATGTAAACACAAGTCTGACTCTATATTTTTCATGCTTTTTATTCTACTTTAATGTACTATAGTGAATTCAGTAAGAATACCCCCACTCTAACAGTAGCCAACAGGATGGAAGGAAAGATTAACAGAATATTAGCACACCTGCAAAGCCTAACAGTGAAGGTAGGACTAATTCATGTAGAAGTGGGGTAGCTTAAGAAGGGGGTGAATTAATCTCTTTAACTTCATCTTAATTGGAGGAGGAAACTAGACAGTAGTGATTCTACTTTGTTTCTGACATATGTTCGGATGTGCCCAACAAATAGCAGCAGTGCCCCTATTGTGCCTCAGTAAAAAAGAGACCTGGAGTACTGACACACAGATGTACATGGTTATGTAGTGCTTACATGGTACATTGCTTACAGCCCCATTCTTGACATCAAAATGAAAGGGGGTACACAGCCAAAAGATGGTTTATACTGTTTTACCTTGCTGTCCTAATGGTGTGGTAGATTTATTCTTTGAAATGCTTCACTATACCATTGCAATGTTGGCAACATTTCTGAGGAAAGGCACATGGCTAACTGGTATTAGCTCTACCCCTCTTGGCTGCCTGATTTACATATGGCCTTCAACAGTGAGAATGGTGCTGAGCTATAGACTGGTACCTTTACACCACAGTGACAATACAGTAGCAGTCTCTGAAGTGCACGGGCATAATGCACTGTGCAGTCTGCTGAGAATAGGATTGTTTAGTGAGGTTTGCATTTCTGAATAGTATGGGCAGTTTAGAAATGCAGAGTCCATAGCAGTAATGTTGAATTTTGAAACTAGCTTTCTTAATGCACATGGAATTAGAGTTGGGACAAAAGTGGTAGTTATGCTCATTTCAAAACATTTCCTTGAACACAACTTTTCATAAATAATACTACTTATTTGCTTTCATTTTATTCAAGTATTTTACACCTAAAGCAGAAGTAATAATATCTAATGTGATTTTGTATAACTGTGATTTGCTCATTTTGTCATGAATGCGTGTGAAGTTGATATCGGTATCATATTGTTTATCTACACTTTGGCACAAAAGCAGGATTTCAGAGTCTTAATAACATCCATCTGTTTATTTTATTTCACGTATAGAAGGAATTTCTAAGTGCTTGGCAATAAAGTACAGATTATAAGAAACTTTTCAAAAATATTTTTACTGTAAATAAGGTTGTATTCATTAAGGACTCCTGTAAGTCTATAAGTACAAATGGCATAAGCTGCTTTTAAATAATGTTTTGAATTATATTTATAGTAAATGCAAATGTCTTGGATCGTAATTGTTTTATACTTGCCAAGGCCAAAGTCTCAATCATAGCATAAAATACTGATACTGTTTCCTGTTCTCTACCCAATGAAATCCCTTACAATGGTCATTGCCTCTGCCTTGCCTTACTTCTCAAGTGTAAAATATCTTTCACATCCTTTCACTCTAATGGTCATTAAATATCCACTAAAGACTTTAACTTAAGCCAAGATTCAGAAACATATAACAAACAATGCACTTCTGTCTAGCAGGATTTCTTGGTGCATTATGAGGGACTAATTCAAAGACCACTTTAGTGTTGCAGTGGTAACAAGGCTCTGGCATGTACAGCTACAGCAGTCATGCTGGAGAAAGCTGCATGCAAATACAGCAGTCTTGTAGCATGGCTAATGCAAACAAACCTCTGTGCACTTCCCTGGCTCCTTTCACTGGGGTCAGACATGTAGGTTAAAAAAGAAACTCTACCTCACTATTTGGTGAAGCAAAATAATGAACATGTATATTGTCTTTTGACTGGATACACCCACTGATGTGTAGTGTAAGATTGGTGCTATGGGCAATGTAGCAAGTAAGTAATGTGGAGCTGCGTGTGTGTGTGTGTGTGTGTGTCTGTGTGTGTGTGTGTGTGTGTCTCTGTGTGTGTGTGTGTGTGTGTGTGTAGTATGTGTTTGTTTACTTCTCAGAGTTTTAGCACAAGAATTCAGACAGAGTCAAATATAATTGGGAGATAAATGATTAAAATCGTGGACAGATTTTAACCATTTCTTTGTTGAATTTCTTTCAACTATACATTGATCATGAACTTGTGTTTACTCACTAATTATTAGCGAGCTTACCCTTCCTTAGGATTTTTTCCTCATGTAAATATGTAAATACTGTAGAATGAACAATCACCTTCATATAGTATCATAGCTTAAGTGAGTAAGAACACTATAAATCATCCTGGTTTGCTGATCTTCTATACTCTATCTATTGATCTCCTGCATTTTCTTTCCTGTGTTTGTGTGAACTTAGTACCAATTAATATAAACTACTACCTATAACTAGTTTAGTTTTAGATTTCATTTTCCTTCCATAACATAAAATCCTTAGCTTGTAATATGTTATAAAGATTTGTAATTCACCATTTCTAATGCAACAGACTCAGTCTTGCTCATCTATTTCATTGATAATTTCTTTTTCTTTTCCTTGTAATATTGTAAAAAAAAAAAAAATGTTAATGTCTTTGTCTTGACCTTTTATAATGCTGAAATTTCTGGAGCTTTTCTCCCCGGGCCTCCACTGAAAATGGACATATATCCAGCTGGACTAGCCTGGTCAACAAATGTAAAATAAATAAATTAAAAAAAAAAATTTCTTTTACAAACTTAGAATGTTGCCAGCACAAAGATTTTGTATTACCACACATTTTCTGAAGGATGTGACATCTGAAGCTCAAATGTCCATCATTATTTAATGACCAGCTCTCACTCATTTTCTAGAAAACCACAAATTTTATGATGAACAGGTCAAAATTTGAAGCAGAAATCTGGGCATTCTGCAAAATTCTGAGAAGTTGAGAGGTATGCTTGTAGACATCTTAGCATGTGTGTGTGTGTGTGTGTGTGTGTGTGTGTGTGTGTGTGTGTGTGTGTGTGTGCGTGTGTGTGCGTGTGTGTGTGTGTGTGTGTGTGTGTGTGTGTGTGTGTATGTGTGTGTGTGTGTGTAACTGTCTAGATGTGTATATTAGATTGCATGTGTGTAGGTATTTGTGTGTGTGTGCATGCTTGTAAGTGCCTGTACAATAGAGTTGCACAGGTTGTTAGGGGGAACATCACAGCACCAACTTCTAACTATGCTGTGTAAAGATGTGCTAATGAGCTCCTAATGAACTTTTGCTCCATGTAGCTTTTGCATAAATCTGAATTGCATTTTGATAACTGATATTGAAATTTATGTTATTGACTTGTACCTATGCTGTATTTACCTGTGACTTTTTTATTGCATGTTCTTCTGAATTTAAAGCTATCTCCTTAGGTTGTGACTATACTTGACACTGCTATTAGATGTTGGTTATTGACATGTTTACCTATGCTGCATTTAACTGTGATGCTTTATTGTATTTTCTTGGTACTTTGGAGCTTTTCTACCCAGGCCTCCACTGAAACTGGGTCTCTTTGGCCCAATGAACCATCCCGGTAAACAAGTGCAAATGAATGAATACATAAATATAAATAAATAACTATAGTGCTTATAGAGGTCACCAGCAAAGCTCTAATAGTGCTACAATGATAGGTTCTGTGAATACACCCTTAAACTTTTCTTTTGGAACCCTTGTATATGGAAAAGTCTGTCTTAGCTACAACCAATATTTACTTAGTATAAATCCTCTTTGACCTCTTTTTATAAAATTGATACCTTCAATAGCTAGAAGAAGTAAAGATGTTTTAAATCATTGTTTCTGTTTGATGACATTTCAGCTATTGTTCTGCATTGTTTAAATGTGCATTATTTCTTCCCATTTTATATCTGGTCACGGATGCAATGAATCTATCATGTTACATTGAACCTTGATTTCCATATGGTATGTATTGTATACTTTCCTGCTTCAAATATTTGTGATTTGTTTTCTTTTACATTATAGAATAAGGCAGTAAATGAAAAAGATACAACTTTCGTAGTGTATACTATTTTTTTCAAGTTGGATAATGTCTATAGACAAGTACACACTGAAGGCACCCTTATATTCTATTAAGGGATTAAAATGGAAGAAGGAGAGGAATGGTATCATCCTTGTGCAACTGCATATGCAAAATAGCAGAATTTGTAATGACCATACATATATGATGGTTGAAGGAGACTTCTTTGTCTACAAAAATGCCTGGTCCTTAATAATCATATACATTTTGAAGAGTGAGACATTTATGTGTTCAGTTTATAGGTGGTATGTTTTTCAGTGGACATGACATTACACTGTTTAGCATTTAGCTGTTGACCATGGTCTTGGCACCTTTCATTTTTATGTGTTAGTACCTCTTGTAGGATCTGGAAGTTCTCAAGAATGACTGATAATAGTTCCAAGTTTATAATCATTAACAGACTTGGTCTGCCAAAGACACCAGCTTTAAAATCAGAGAAATAAATTTGAAAGAGAAGTATCCCCAGCACTGAGCCATGGGTGGCCCCATTATTAATAAGCCCTTCAGTGGAGAATGTGCCGCCAGTACTAATTTGGTAGATTCTGTCTCTCTGCCGGCTTACTGTCTGGTGGTTACATAAGGTTTATATTTACATTGATTAGCTTGTTTATAATGCCAAATTGTGAAATGATAGTGAAGGCAATGACCAGGTCATGTGATGCTGCATGTACCAACTTGCCCTCAACCAATGTGTCAATGACTTCTTCAGGGACTTCTGCTATATTAAGTAAGCAAGATATTCCCTTCACAGTCAGACTGTCTTTTATTGTGGGATTTTAAGCTTCCAATATCTTTGTTTATAAGTTCATAGGTTCATAGGAGGTTACTAGGCTAATGGACCTGGAGCCTTGAAAGGCCTAGTCATATTTATCTCAAATTACCCAATGAAGTAGTTAGGGGAGCAAGGTTTGCAGTGGAATGGGTCTATGAAATTTAATAATGGCTGCCTCTGTCCATAAGGGACATGGCTGCCACCCCAAGAGTGAATTTACAGTTACCCATCCACTGATCCAGGATGTGCTTGAAGAGTGTCAGGGAGTGATTCTGTTTTATGTGAATGGGAAGCTTGTTCCAGAGAAAGAGCAGTCTCTGTGATATGTATCTATCTCTCCAGCATGATTTGTTCATATCAGAAGCTAGGTTAAGATCCCTGGAGTGTATGATCCTTGTGCTATTTGATTTATGCATGTGAAGCATTTCTATCAGGGCCAGGCTGGAGACTGCTCTGTAAGCCAGGTACAGATCCCCCTTAGCAGCTTGTAGGAGACAGAATAAGGTGACAGGGCTATCAGTTTTTCTGCACAGGACTTGTTTTGTTTACCTTGAATTTTCTTGATGAGAAACCTCTGTAGACTCACCAGCTGTTTCAGGTGTCTGGTGAGATGCATGCAAAATGAAGTATTGTACTCAATTTTTTGCCTGATGAGGGTATGATACAATGCAACTATAATATACTTAGATCTAGGCATGATGCCTTTACTGATGAGATACACCACATAGAAGGCTGTCCTTACCACTGTGGACACATGGTGGTTGATGTGCAGATTGCGATCAGCCCAAGTACCCAGATCACATACCACTTAATCTACATGTGTGTGTGTGTGTGTGTGTGTGTGTGGGGGGGTGCTGTATATTATATAATTAGCAGGGATTTTATCTTTAGTCCATGGCTTTGACACCAATCATTTGTCTGTATTCACCATTTCTACAGTATATTTGCATCATTAGGGATCTCAGTGATTGCACCCAGTTTGCAATCATCAGCAAACTTGGTCAACCACAGGCCATCCACATTTGCCTGGACTTCCAAGAAATAAATACTTAACAGCAAAGGGCTAGCACAGAACCATGTCATACACCACTGGTTACTGGTCTATTTTTAGAGGTGAAATCACCCATCTTGACAGTATGTGTCCTGTCAGTAAGCCAATTGGTTACACATCTGGTGATATACGAGTTAATTCCTAATTCAGAGAGTTTATCTAAAATGCCTGAGTGGGATATTGTGTCAAATGCCTTTGCCAGGTCGAGGCAGGTGGTATGCACTGTCTTTCTTTTGTCCAGGGCTTTTGACACCCTCTCAAAGAAGTCTACAAAGTTTAACAGACATGATCTGCCTTTGACGAATCCAACCTGGGTGGGGTCCAGGGTTTGGAGATTGCCTATATCCTTGCTGATAAGATCTGTAATGATTCTTTCTGTGGCCTTGCAGATGACACTTGTCAAGCTTATGGTTCTATAATTCCCAGGGTCAGTTGATGGTCCCCCCTTGTGCAGAGGGATTACTGTTGCTATCCTCCATAAGGATGAATTCCCTAACCCTACTGTTAAGGCCAGTAAGGGCTTATTGGTCTATATATGTCTGGCTCAGTGATAGTGTCAACCTTGTAAAACAATATGACCAGAAGTATTCTCCATGCATCTGGCATAAGACCAACTGAGAGACTGAAGCTGAGCGAATTTAAGAGTGAATTGGTGAGAACGAACTTTTTACTGACAAGTAAGCACCCAGACATATAATCAGGGCTAGTAGATATAGTGCAACCTAGCCTCATTGTGCATCTGTGGGACTTGTCCATATGCTGTCTTTGGGGGATGCAAACATAATGTCATGTGGGTGAGAGCTAGAGGGATGTAGGGAGAAGTTTAAAATAAATGTATCAGCCAATATATAGAGGCTGGCCTGGTGATATTGCTATGTAGCAACATTATGCAAGGCTCCTAACATTTCTGACTAGTAAAAACATTGACTAATGGTTTCCCTTGTCAGATGTTGCAATTTTCAGTCCATAGTTAGCCTTGTTAGATTGTATTTTGTTCCAAAAGTCTTCATTTAACTTCTTGAGTTCATTTTGGAGCATGGGGTTTTATTCCTTATAGCGATTATTAATTTTGTATTATGCAGCTTATTTATACCTGGGTTCCACTGCAGGAGGATTTTCTTGGTACCATGTGTCGGAATGGGGCTCATGTCTTGATGCAGGCATTGTGATGTTAACAGAAACTCTCTGCAAATATTCAGTATCAGTTACACAGTAATTAATGAGAAGGATCTTTTAAACTGCTACACATTATCAGCTAGTATTAGGAAGTTTCCATCAAGACTTTTGAGTTACTAATACCTTGATGGGAATGGACCTCACTCCTAAGCCAAAATATGATTAAAGTTCTAGAAATTAGTATTGTTTCAATCTTTGATGATAGCCAAAAGTGCTCTTCGCAGCACCCGCAGTGTGCCCAGAATCAACTTCTTCTGTAATTCATACAGAGTCATATGTATCAATACCATATCTAAATATGACTGTAAATTTGTTTTTATGAGACCCATTGCTCCTCCTACTATTGGAACTGTCTGGGTATCCTTCTTCCATATTGCCCTCATTTCTACCTGCAGGTCCTGGTACATTATGACTTTATGTCTCTCTCTCTCTCTCTCTGTGTACATAAGGCATTGTAATCATTGGGTGTAGAAATTTCAATGATCATGGGAGCCCTTACAAGCCTAGCCAAGTTCAACCTCTGTTCCCAAGGTCCCCGTAAAAGAAGGAGATTTAGCTTTGGATGTGGAAGAAGAATTGAGTGTGGTGGTGCCCAGTACAAGTTCACCACCAGTAGTCGTGAGCTCAACAGGTACAGACTTGGTTTGTTACAAGAAGAGTTTTATTACCCCTTTTACTTTGGAAGTGAAGTTCATTAGCAACATCCTTAGAAGAAATTGGCACTTATTGACCTTTGAGAAGGATTTAGTAGAGAAATTAGGTGACAAACCAGTTATTATTTTTGGAAAAGGTAGAAATCTAAAAAGTATTATGGGTAGTACGATTATGAAACCCACTAGAACAGGGGGCACATACAAATGTGAGGCATATAACTATTGTAAATTCATTTCTACAGGGTCTAGTTTCACAGTGAATCAACACATGTTTAAAGCCAGAGGCCGGTACAGTTGTAGTTCTAAATCAGTGGTTTACCTGGCTTCCTGTCAGTCATGTCTGGCTTTTTATATCGGCAAAACTGACAGGAAATTAAAAGAAAGGATTTATGAACACACATAACATATAAGGAAGAAGAGCAGTACCAATGCCCTAGCGCAACACTAATGTGAATCCTACCCATGCTTTTTTGATTAAAGTGATAGATCAGGTAGTGGTTGATGAAAAAGGTGGACCACATTAGTTACTGTTAGAGAAACGTGAACTTGTTAGGCAGCTTAGGCTGAATTCCTACACTCACCCTGGTTTAAATGAGGTCACATCTTTGACTTGTATTTTGAAGTTGAGAAGTCTATTGAGGTGACACATACAGTATTTCATTTAATGTTAGCAAAAGGTAGCAACTGTTGTAGTTTATTCCTGTTTTTCGTCTTAAGTTCCTTTGCACATTTTTATAGTCTAGTACTAAAAATTTGTTTTTAAATTTTTCAACATTTTTAAAACACAGATCTTCTAAGGTCTTAGAACACAGTTTACTGTATGTATTTGTACTTTTAGGTTTTCGACACCCTGTCCATAGTTATTGAAATTTTTGCTTCAGACACTGTCACCTCTTGATGTTGTGAGCAGTAGTCTGTTGTTATATTTGTACTCATTTTATACTTATTATTATTATTATTATTATTATTATTATTATTATTATTATGTTCTTTTCTTCTTTTACACTCCAAGCATATATTTAAAACTATGGTTTTCCTACATTTATGCTTTTCATTCAGTATTTCTGTACTTTAAGTTAGAGTACAGTTTTTGCATTTAGTTTTTTCTAAAATGAAAGTTTTAAACAGAAGTTTTAAATGAATGATTTTATTTTGCTGACATGAGCTTTTTTAACACAAGAAAAAGTTTTTTGATGCAGAACACTTTTAATTATTTTATTTAGCATTTAATTAGTTAATTGAATGGTGGCTGAATCCAATTACTGTGCTTTGGCACCTTTTTCATTTTAAAACTGTGTATGAAGTTTTTTTTCTTTTGTCTGATAAAGTCTTCCAAAGGTGGAAGATGAAAAGCGCTTCACATTAAACTTTTCTTGGAGTTATTCTAGCCAGATCGGAGCCTGTGTTGTTTTTTTCGTTTTGGAGAGTTTGTTGTTCCAGTTATTTTCATGTGTTCCCAATGGTGTTTGTTTCAAGCAGACACTAATATCAGCACCTATTGCCCTGTTCATGAGGGACAAAGGTGGAAACCATGGGGTTAATTTCCAGTTATCCATCCAGTTGTCCAAACTGCACTTAAATAGGGCCAATAAGGGGCTTTGTCTAACTTGAATAGGAAGCTTGCTCCAAAAGTGGGGCAATGTCTATTAGACAAATATGTCTCTCCAGCAAGTTCTACTGATGTCATATACCAGGTTATGTTCCTTTGAGCAAGTGACCCATGTGCTATTTGACTTGCGGATGTGCAGCATTTCCATAAAACCTGGGTCAGAGATTGCTCTATATGCAAGGCACAGGTCACCTCTAAGCAGTCTGTATGACACAGAGTAAAGTGACAATGATTTCAGTCTGCCCGCATAAGACAGATCATGAAGACCCTGAATTTTCTTTGTAAGGAACCTATGTGGTCTCTCCATTTGCTGCGGGTGTTTGGAAAGGAACATACCAAAGGAAGCATTGTACTCTATTATTGACCTGATGATGGAAGTGTACAGGGGGGGTTATAATCTATTTTTTCTGGATGTAATTAAGAGGCATGATCTCCACTTGACAAATACAAACTGGGTTGGGTCAAGCATTTGGAGATTTCCTATATCTTTGTTAATAAGGTCCATGATGATTTATTTCATGGCCTGCGAATAAGGCTGGTCAGGCTAATGGTTCTATAGTTCTTGAGGTCTGTGGATGCACCCCCTTTGTGCAAAGGGATGATGGTAGCTGTTTTTCATTCCAATGGGACAAAGCCAGTGCTTAGGCTGTGATTGAAAAAAATGCTCAATGGTGATGCTAATTCCTGTTTTAACCGATGTAGAACACAACATAGAATGTTGTCTGGTCCCATAGAGGCTGTGTTTTTGGCCTTGGAGTGGGCATTTAAGAACTGCTCCTCAGCAATACTAGGTGGGGGACAGATGTTTAGGATGCTTTGGGATATATGTGGTGGGGACAGGGGAGTGAAGTTTTCACTGAATATGTTGGCTATCAGGGTTGCCATATCCACAGGTTCTATACATGTAGTACCTTTAACTATGAGTACAGCACAAATCTGGGCCTTATGTTTGAAGTTACAGGGTGTTAACTAAAGAATGCCTTGTGGTTAGTCTTAGTTAGAGAAGCTAATTTGGATTCATAGTTAGCTTTGGAGAACTTCACTAGGAGTCTTATTTGCTTGTTTAAGTTGAGGAGGGAGTATTTCCAGTTTTGAGACCATTCCTTCCTGCTTTTATACAGCAATTTCTTTATTCTATTGTATGGCCTGTTAATAGCAGTTGTCCACCAGGCAGGTTTGTTTTTCCTTGAAGAGCATGCTTTGGTTCTATCAGGTATGGCAGAGTCAGTACGATTGTACAGGTGCATGTATAAAGCATTGGTGTATAACTCAGCATAGTTGTCTATTCCATCAGTGGGGGGAAGGGCTTTGAAGGTATTTATGCATCACATAAGAGGTTGTAAATGGCCTTGGAGAAGTTTTTCAGTCTAGTTGTAGCTAAGGATGGGTCTTGTGTTAGTTACTTCTAGCAAGACTGATATTATGGTCAGATCCACACACTGGGGTAGTGCAGTGGTCTCCCATGTTGGTGAGTACCAGGTCTAGGATATTTGACCCAGTTGTGGGTGTGTCAACCAGATGGTCCAGAGGGATTAAGTTAACGAAGTCCAGGAACCTTTGGACAAGTGAGTTGGAACACATATAACTTACCCATTCTATGGACAGGTAATTAAAGTCACCCAAAACCAGGGTGTTTTCTTGTATCTTGATTGACTTAAGTAGATCCAAGTAGGCTGAGAGGATGTCCTGATTCATGGAGGGGGTCCTATAGCTGGCAATGAAACAAAGATGGGTCTTACCTACAGTCAATTGCACCTGAAATAGTTCAAGGGAATCGTGATATTTAACCAATCTAGAAGTGTATTTATCTATAATGAATATTAATATACCCTGTCCTTTAGATCTTATGCTTTCAGTTTGTGGTCTGAACATGTGGAAGGAAGTGTAACCTTGTATAGCTGGGGTGCTCTCCGCAGCCTTAAACCAGGTCTCAGCGACTGCACAAATGTCAGCATCTTCCAGGGTAAGGACTGCTTCTAGTGAGTATAGTTTCTGGTTTAGACTCCTAGCATTTAGCAGCATAACCTTCAGGTTGTTTTTAGAGGGTATTGTTATGTCAGGAATTTTGTTCTTGTGACATTGCCTAAAAAGGCATAATGGGGATGGCAAGAGCCTTAGCCAGTAACCTAAATCCCAGGGGTAAACAAACGAATATGGCCAAAAGGTCCACAGTAAAACTTAAAAAACAAAAAGTACCGCAACAAATAAAAAGCCACGACCATAATGCTACTGAATGCTAGAAGTATAAACCTCAAAATGCACTATCTAGAGGCACTCCTAAAAATGGAGAACATCAATATCTGTGCAGTAACTGTGACCTGGTTCAAGGCTCCAGAGAGCACTCCTGCAATACCTTGCTACAACTCTTACCACACTTTTCAGCCAGCAAACCAGGACCGAAACACTAAAGATGGAGGAGTTTCCATACTCACCAAGAATATTCACAACACCAGGCTAGTCGCCCAACACAATGCATCTGAAATTCTCCAGGTGCAACTAACACTAGGTAAGACTGCAATCCAAATCGTAGCTTGCTACAGATCCCCCACCATACCCCAAGATTCTCACAACACCTTTCTAAACATACTGGAAAGTATTAAGATACAACCAAACACCCTAACAGTGTGTGATTTCAACTACCCTGCCATTAACTGGGACAACTACTCGTGTACCAGCACCTTTGCCAAACGGTATTTGGAATTCATAAATTCCAACACCCTGGATCAACTAATCCTTAGTCCCACCAGAGGCTCCAGTATCCTAGACCTGGTCATAACCAACATGGGAAATCGATGCTCCACACCTATGGTCACCCATTCGTTGGTCAGATCAGACCATAAGCTAATCACCCTTGAAATCCACATCCCTCCCCCAGTAAGGAAACCTCCATAAAGAACTTCTACAAAGCCAACTTCATGCTACTCAAGTCAGAAGTGACAAACTTCATGATACCCTTGCAGACGGGAACTGAAAGTTCGACTGCTGAATCCTACACTAAGGCACTGTACGAGCACATCCACTCGTGCATGAATCGTGCCATCCCCAACAGAACCAAGATGCTCTCCTCCAAAAAAAAGGAAGCCAATCTGGTGGTCCCTCGCCATAAACAAACTTTACAACAAAAGGAAGAAACTGTTGCAGAAAAGAGGAAAATCCAAGGATGCAAAAAACTCCCTTCCCAGCCTCAGTAAGAAGCTGAGATCCCTCATAAAATCCTCCAAAGCTAGTTATGAAAATAAAATTGCCAAAGATTCCAAAGACAACCACAAGGCATTCTATAGCTATGTCAAGAATCTAAATGGCAATGCTCAGATATGTTCTGAGCTACAACAGCATGGCATTAAATATACTGATCCCAAGGATATTGCCAATATCCTGGCAGATCGATTCAGTGCAAACTTCACCCCCCTCTCACACCCTAAAGGGCCCATCTCAATACCGAAAGATTGCCAAATTCTGGTAATAATGGCCACACAGGTAAAAATCGCACTCTACAAAGCTAAGAATACAGCATCTATGCGACTAGACTACATCCCAGGCTGTATACTACATGAACTACAAAATGAACTGGCACTTCAACCTAAGTGTCATGTTTAATCATAGCCTCACCTCAGGCTTCGTGCCCACTGAGTGGCACACAGCTACAGTTATTCCACTCCACAAGGGGGGAGTCCACCTTGGATCCCAGGAACTACCGTCCCATCAGTCTGATGAGCCTAATCTGCAAGGCCATGGAGCATATTATCATGGAACTTATAAACAAAGACATTGGCAACCTTCAAACACTGGACCCCACACAGTTTGAGTTCATGAAGGGCTGATCTTGTTTCCTGAACCTGATTGACTTCTACAAATCAGTCTCCAGAGCCGTGGACAAGGGTAAGGTGGTCCACACAGCCTATCTGGACCTCACCCAGGCCTTTGACACCATCCCCCACTCTGGAATCATCGATAAACTTACTAAGCTTGGCATTAATCCCTACATCACTCGATAGGTTGCCAACTGACTTACTGACAGAACCCAGACTGTAAAAGTAGCCGACAACAAATCCAGCTCCAGACAAGTGACAAATGGAGTACCTCAGGGTTCAGTCCTTGGACCGCTCTTGTTTGCCATCTACTTCTTTGAAGTACAGGCCAACACTGAGGGACTCTGGCTAACAAAGTTTGCAGATGACTGCAAACTGGAAGCCATTACTGAATCCCCAAATGATGTGAATATTCTACAAAAGGGCCTTACAGAAACAGATGCTTTTTACTAGAGCCATGGGCTCAAGCTCAGTGCCAAGAAATGTATAGTTATCTCCTTTGGGAAAAAACATGTACCCGTGAATTACCACATAGGTGGCAGTACACTAAACACAAAAGTGTGATAAGAGAATTAGGGACACAGGTGGGCAGTGGTCTC
Source organism: Protopterus annectens (assembly GCF_019279795.1). Lineage (NCBI taxonomy): Eukaryota > Metazoa > Chordata > Ceratodontiformes > Protopteridae > Protopterus > Protopterus annectens. The sequence goes on from NC_056748.1 coordinate 204,670,729, forward strand.
ACCATCGATAACCACATCGCCACAACAGTCAGGAAATCCTTCTATGTAGCACACCTCATCACTAAGGACTTTTTATCCAGAAAAAAGGAGGTCATTGTCCCACTGCACTCATCTCTCATTAGAACTATTATAGAATACAATGCCCCATTTGGTATGTACCTCTCAAGACATCTCCAACAACTAGAAAATCCACAGAAATACCTCACTAAAAGAATCACAGGCCTAAAGCAGATGCCCTATGCTGACCGTCTAAAAAAACTCCACCTATACTCTGTCGCATATCATCTACTCAGAGGCAATCTCTGCTTAACGTACAAGGCCATGTCAAACCCAGAGCTGTTAGACATGCTACACTTAAAGAAATCCCAATCCCTCAGAGACACACGCTCCAGGAATCTAAACCTTGTCATCACAATGAACAAAACATGCTGGAGGGATAGGTTCCTGACCCAGAGACTCCCCAGACTCTGGAATAGACTGCCCATACATGTCAAGCAGAGTGCCTCTTTGGTCCTCTTCGAAAGGAACCTTGATAACTGGATGAGAGATAGGAAATTCACCCCGGGGATCACGTCAGTCACCCTGATAGACAGGGGACCAGGGAAGTAAATACTGTGGGAAGAAATAGCCAGGGAATTGTTATGGCTAGGCCTGTATAGGCCCTAGGGCCAATAGCCTAGTACCAACCTATGAACCTATACAAACTTAAAACAACTAAGCACTTTCACCAGACTTACACTAGGCTTCTTCAGAGTTGTTTTAATTAACATATAGAACAGTTTAAATAATAAATTGATCAAGCAAGTAGCCAAGGGGACCAATAAAAAGACATTAACATTAAAAGCAAAGGCAGGTCTACTTCTGCTTGTTATATACTTTATGAAAGAAACAATGTAGGAATCAAACCTTAATACTTCTTAGTAGACTTGCCTTTGCTTTTAATGTTAATGGCTTTTTATTGGTCCCCTTGTTTGATTGTCTACTTGCTTGATCAATTAATTATTTAAACTGTTCTATATGTTAATTAAAACAACTCTGAAGAAGCCTAATGTAAGTCTGGCGAAAGTACTTAGTTGTTTTAAGTTTGTATACATGTAAAAAATGGTCGTGGCTTTTACTTGTTGCGGTATTTTTTGTTTTTTAAATCCCAGGGGTGGCAGATAGTTTCTGGTGTCATTCAAAGGAGAAGTCAATCATTTTTTGTTTGTTTTTAGGTATCATCCTAAGCGAAGGTAAAATGCTGCTTTAGGCTAGCGACATACCTGCCTGAGGCACACAGTCTGAGAGCTCAATCATGTCTTCCTTCATATAGTCCAATGAGGTAAATGGCAAGTCATTCACACCAATAAGGACTATGACAGAGTCATAACAGTGCCTGTTTTTGAGAGACTTGAGTACGTGTGTGATATGGCGGATCTTGGCACCTGACAGACAGCTGATCGTGACTTTTTCCTTATCCAGCTTGGTGAGAGGGACATCTGTGTGTCTCACAATTGAGTCACCTATGACTAACATATTTGTTTTGCATTATGCCTCAGGGACTTCACTGGTGAGACACTTGTGTGTGATGTACTATGTGTACTATGTTCTGCAGAGGGTGTATTATGTGAAGTATCCTTGTGTTTGTGTTTGGGAGGTCTCTGATGTTCAGGTAAGCTTCTTGTAAGGACCTCCACAATTTACTATGAGAATATCAAAGTACAGAACAAAATCCATTCACATCTTCGATTCAGATGTGTGACGTGCAGCATATTAATTAGAACAGAATGCAGAAGTACATATAGCGAAATATTCAAATTCACACTTTTGACATTTTATGTTGCATGTCACTGCTGCCCCCTGCACCCCCCTTGTGGGGAGCTGTGCCACCCACACCCCCTGCAAATAATATATTCCAACTCTGAGATCACACTACAGTGGGGAAAACAGTAAATTCCTGATCCCCACTGTACCGCTATCTGTACTCGTAACTCCGATGACATATGTGCAATTGCAGAATGTCATTCACTAAACTGCATACTCTCAATAGTGCAGGTCGACAGAAAAGGGAATCAACAAACTGTGGTTTAACATTCCTGTTTTTGCTAAACCTGTCATTTTCAAAGTAAATGACCTCTACATATGTAGGTTTATGTGTTGTTGGTTTGGTAGGTGCAGGAAGTGAGGTGTGCATACTGACAACATGTTTAGTATCAGATGACCTGACCGGTGCATGAGAGAGCCTGGATTCTAGGTTCTTTATATACATTAATCTCTCATGTAATGAATTTATGTGGACTAGAAGAAGTGGGTTGTCAGTGTACATGAAGTAATTGCTACATTGCCTCAGGGTGCCCATGTCAACCAGGCTGGCTGGAGAAACTGTGGGAAACTGTCTGTCCATAATGCTATGCAAGTTGATGTGGTCAGAAAACATGGAGAGGACAGGAAGTAACAGGTAAAGTAGAGGACAGGAGAAGTGGACAAAAATATGAAAGGCTAGTGGGTAGGATCTGTGTTTTTCTTCAGGAGCTTTGCTGAATGTATCAATGGAATGATCAATGCTACTTTTGTCTTATTTTCATGGATTATTCCTTTTTTTTTTTTTTTGTCATATTGGTGTTTTGAATTGTTGGGCAGCCATGGTGGTGCAGCAGTTAGTGTTGCTACCTCACAGCAAGAGGTTTTCCGGTTCGATCCTTGTCTGGGGTGCCTTCTGTGCGGAATCTGCATGTCCTTTCTGTGGTCCCGTGGGTTTCCTCTGGGTGCTCCGGTTTCCTCCCACATCCCAAAGACATGCTGTAGGTGGATTGGACACTCTAAAATTGGCCCTAGATTTGAGTGCATGCATGTGTGTGCCTTCTGTGGAAGGTTGGGTGCCAGGCTGGCAACTCAACACTGTAAAACTCCACTGCCAATCATGAGCGGACAGGTGATCTGCTGTGGCGACCCCTAACTGGGAAAAGCCAAAAGAAGAAGAAGACAGTGTTTTGAACTGTTGGTAATGGGTGATCCCATGTGATATAAACTTCATCATTCTCTATAATGATATGTGGCTCATGTTTCTAATGCTTCTCTGTTACTTCAGTATTGTAATATTTGCACAATCTCAGTTGCAACAGTCTTGCCACATTATGTCTTTCAGCTTACAGGCCTTCTGTCATTAGTATATCCCACCCAGTAACAAGATGTGCAACTGCATCCAGTTCTGTTTTACAGAACCTGCATTTGTCTGCTTCTCTCATGTGTTGAATGGACTTTGTGAACCAACGTGAACATAGTCCATTAGCCTGGAGTGCCAATATTAACCTTTCATCTCTTGGTTTAAATTAACCTTTCCATAACCATTCTTGTGTCAGACACTGATTGACATGAAGTTGCTCCAGGAGTTTTCTGTACTTACAACTATATGTGAGCGATGAATTTATACAATATCACTGGAGGCAAAGCTGTCATATTAAAGTACTCCTGATGTCAATCAGGTTATCAGTAGTATACACACTGCACCCATCACACACAGTACAAAGCAAACACATACACCCACATATGCCGAGGCACTTAAATGTAACTTTTCTAAACCAAAAGACCTCCTAGATGAAGTACACTTAACAAATGCCTTCAGCAGCCTGAAAAGCACTCTTTCAAAACATCACCAACATCAACACATTGATCCACATCACATGGAGCCTCTACTTCTAAACCCAGAGGTAAGCCACCACTCAATTCAACAATCTGGTCATTGGAGACTTTATTGTGAGGCACACTAATGTCCCTCTCAACAGGCTGAGTAAGGAGAAAGTCATGATTAGTTGTTTAACAGAGGCTAGGACATACTATATTATGCAAGCAATCAGGTCATTAGATGTAAATGACCTGAGACATACCTTCCTAGACTATATGAAGAAAGACATTATGGAGCTGTCGGGCTGTGTGTCCCAGGCTGGTATGAGCTTAGCATTGAGCAGCATTTTACCTTCTCTAAGGACAATGTCACAATATGAAAAGAAAATGACTGACTTTAATAATTGTATTAGTTTCTTCTGTCATTCTAAGGGGGGTGCAATATTTATCTGCATGGAAGGAGATGGTGAACAGACCACTCTACTTTGCTAGGGATGGTCTTTACCTCTCCCCTCCAGGCTTTGAATATTAGCTAAAATATTGTTCTCCCCTTAGTCCCTCTTTTATACAATGACAAACAGAAAGTACATCTAACATAGCAAATCAAAACCAAGAAAATCTAAAGGTGCTACTGCTCAATGCTAGGAGTCTAAGCAATAAACTCCACTTCCTACAAGGTCAACTCACCCTAGAGAATGCTGATGTCTATTCAGTCACTGAGACATGTTTTAAAGGCACAGAGAGCACACCAGCAGGGCAAGGTTCTAATAGGTTCATAGGTAGGTACTAGGCTATTGGCCCAAGGGCCTACGTAAGCCTAGCCAACAAGGTTCCCTGGCTTATGCCACCCAAGTAAGTTATTTTCCTGTGCCACTGTCGAGTAGAGACACAGAAGTGATCTCTGGGGTGAATTTCCTAATTCCCATCCACTCATCAAGATTTTTCTTGGAGTGCTAATGAAGAACTTTGCTTGACATAGATGGGTCTGATAAATGCACACATCCCTGGAGGTCAGCGCTCATCAGCATGTATTAGCTCTAGAATTACCACAGTTATCCAAGTAACAGTGGAGCGATCAAAGGAACCATAACTGATTTAAAGAGCCATTCGCAGTTTCACTGTAGCGTCCCTGTGCACTGAGACTTGCATGGCTTAATCTTTGAGACAAGCACCTTCCACATATTTGGACTAGCTACCACACAAAAAGGTACTAAATGTGAAGGGGTCTCAAGTTACATCAAAATAAATATACCTCAAGGCTGGTCAAGCTGAACAATGAACTTGAGCTTCTCTGTGTTCAAATCATCACAGAAGAAATCCCATACCACCTTCGTGCAAGCTATAGGTCCTCCTCTGTGACCCAGGAAATCCAGAACACATATGTAAGCTTATATTAAACAGCCACCATCCAGTCCAAATGGGTGACTTTAATTACCCCCCCAATTAACTGAAAAACATATATGACTTGGAATGAGCTGGGAGAGAGATTCCTGGATGTTGCAAACATAAATTGCATGGACCAGATTGTCCATATGACATTCAGGGGCAACATATACTGGATCTAGTTCACACTAATGCAGAAGAGTGCTGCATAGCCCCACTGTATTGTCTTCTCTAGTAAGGTCAGACCAAAAAATGGTCTCCATCCATGTAAAAATAAAATCCAGAGCCCCAGCTAACCCTGGAATGTTCATGAACTACTCTAAGGTTAACTTCCTACTATTAAGTGATAATCTGGTAAAAATGCAGGACCCATAAATCCCAAGAACACTGCTGCCTACACTGAACTGTTTATACAAACTCTATACAAGCATGTTAGTAGCTGTATAGAGGCAGTTGTACCCATGAGGAAGACGTACAAAACTAACTCAAAAAACAAACTGCCCTGGTAGAATCACAGCATCAATAGGATGTATAACAGAAGGAAGAAATGTATTTATTTATTACTTATTTATTTGTTTGCTTGTTTGTTTGACATTTGGATACTGGAAATGTCTGACTGGATGGCCTATTTTCAGCAGAGGCCTGAGAATAAAAGCTCCATATTCTAATATACAATAGAAAAGTAAAAAATAATACAATGTAATAGTACAGCAAGTAGTAGAATACTGCATGATATTCAATGTAAGGATGCTACATAGGAAAAATCAGGAGGGGAAATAGAATTAGCCATAAATGGTACATAAGCATTTGAATATAATTCAGTTCCCGTGTGAGTTTTTTTTGGCTCTTGTTTTACATTTTTTCAGACTGTTTGGTATCAAGTTTCATTTATATTTACATATATACATATGGACATATTTACAAGTAAAATGATGAGAAGTTGTTTAGATATGAGTAGTAATCAGGTATATATTTGTAATAAGATGATGGGGAAAAGGACCTGTGAAGATTGGGTGAAGATAGATGAAGGCTACCAGCCTAGCCAGATAGAATTTTGGAGATAATTCTGTCATCTGTAAATACTAATATAAACCACAGGCTTGTTGTCTTAAATGGTAAAAATAGTGTTACATGTGGAACATGAAAAACAAAATGTAACAACAGTACACTCTGCTGGCAGAAAGCTGACCAAATAAAGCATGTTGTGACCCTTTGATCTAAACACAGTGCCACAATGTCTAAATAAAGATATTATTTCCATTGTTTTAACCAAGAGTTAAATTGCTAGATTTAACCATGCAAATGTATTTTTATTGCTCTGCTTCCTGACCAGCTACAAGATAACAAAAGGAGATGTTAAGAATGTAAATGCAGTTTCTGTTAGCCTGGGAACCCAGAGAGGTATGAAGAATGATATAATGGGAACCAGGAATGTGATTTTAAAAACAGAGAGAATCAGAGAGCATTTAAGCATTTTTGTCTTGACCATCCAACTCATCAGCATTGTCTTGCTCTATATGTAAGTTTATCTTAGACTTGTGTTTTCTCTTAGAAATAGCTAGAAACTAAAACGATTAGACTGTGTCTTTCTGTGATGTCAGAACTCTACTACTGAATTATTTTAAGTATTTCTCTGTGATCTGTGAACTCTTGACTAGCACTGTGTAGTAAAAAGTATTGTTGCATGTTTTGACTATTTGCTATTAAATATTTTTAAACCCTTTCAACTGTGGCTGTTTTTGTAGAGATAATTTAAGCTCTTTAGAGTACTTGCATGCCTTTGGTAAATTGTACAAAACCACTTCAATAGCTTTAGCCTTGGGCTATATTACCAACTGGATAATAATATTGCAGAGTAATAATTGGACACCCTTTTATGGGCCTTTGAGTAGCTGATAAATATTAGTGGGTGGTGGCAGCTGGTACTACCGTATAGTCTGGAAAACAGGGGCACAGCTGGAGAACCTGTGCCAGCCTTCCCCAGGAGTGTCAGTGTGGTTGTATAAACTCTTCTCAAAGTATACAAAACTAGTCCACCAGGCCCAACTAACAACAAAAAAGTGAAAAAAATAATAAATGAACTGGACCACCAAGGTCAGTCGCTTCACTTTAATATAGAACAAACAAACCAAATAACTTTTCTGTTTAACCCCCAAGTTTTTTTTAACAAACACCTCCACATTGTTCAATACTTTAATGTAATTTTCTTTCTGTTGAACAAATAAAAAGTCACCCATAATGCTATTGTTAAGCGACAAAAATCTCATCCTGTAATTGGTCAGTTTAACCCAATTATTACGGACTATAATATCCATCATTTCCATACCTGTCTTGTTGTAAAGTGCTATCAGTTCTCGGTAGGCTGGTGACCCTGGTTCCACATCCATCAGTTGTTTCCATACTCCCAGCCCTTTCGGCACTTGGTTTAAAGCCAACGATTTAGTTAGAAACAAATTATCATGCTGCACGGCTCTAAACCTGGTACACAACTATTCAAAGTTGAAAATTTTTTTTTTCAAGGTTGGTGTCTCACTTCTCGCCTCTTTCAGGCCAGAGAATTCCACATCCCATGTATGGACCCAGTCCGCAAAATCACATTGTTGCACATAATTGTCGGAAATTTGTTTACCACTTGTCCTTCCTCTAATGTTTAGCTGCTTTCCGATACTTGCAGCATTGTTTGAATTAACTCCAACATTCACTGCTCCATCCAGTACCAGTGAATGTAAGGTGAACAATTTTGCCTGTGTGCTAGTAAGAGTGTTGATACTAGTGTCACCTATGGCAGCACCCTCACTTGCACATAAAGTTTTTAATTTCTCCAGAGCACTGGCCAGTTTTTTGATAGCAGCTTCCATCACGGCACAATAAATGAAAGCAATGCAAGTGAATAATGACAGTCCATGGGACCGGTGTACAACCAATAAGAAACAAAACTAGTCCACCAGGACAAACTAACAACAAAGTGAAAAAATAATAAATGAACCAGACCGCCAAGGTCAGTCACTTCACTTTAATATAAAACAAAAGAACCAAATAACTTATTTATTTATTTACTTATTTATTTAGTTATTTGGTTTGTTTGTTCTATATTAAAGTGAAGTGACTGACCTTGGTGGTCCGGTTCATTTTTTTTTTTTTCTCAACGTGTGTGTGTGTGTGTGTGTGTGTGTGTGTGTGCGTGCACGTATATCAGCTACTCAGGCAGGGACACAAAGCACTGGTTGGACAAAGAGGGTGTGGAGGTTTTAGCTTGCTCATTAGGCTGAGATCTGGACCCTATAGCTGTGCCAGTGGGGAGTCTTATTGTGGACCTGGAGAGCAAGGCAGCGACCAGCCCCGGACTGACTGTGATCTCTGTGTGCTCTTAAGGGAAATTGCACTTTACTGTGTATATTTGTTATCCTTTCCTCCTATATGAGATGCCCCTCACTGGTGTTCGTGGTGAGGATTGAGGCTCCTTAATTGCTGGGCCAGGGTGCAGGCGTCACAGGAGCAGACAAGAAAAGATGAATGTTGGGCTTATAGCAAGGTTGATTGCAGTTAGCTTGTTTATTTTTTTTTAGGGGGGGGCAATTGCTTGACTTAAGTAGTAGCTGTTACAGCTTGATTTTAAATTTTCTTTAATTCTGTGTGGACCTAATGTCTAGTGGTAGTGTATTCCATTACTTGGTAATTGAGTAGGAATAAAGAGATTGTCTTGTGGTTGTATTTGGCTTATATAGGGTTCATAGTTGTTTTTTTTTTTCAGACTGTAGGCAAAGTAATGGCAAAAACTAGGAGGTGTAGTACCCACCAAAATAAAAGCACTCTCAATAAACTAAACAAACAACTCAAAGGACAGGTAAGGTCTATCAAAACCATATTTGAGATAAATTCCCAGGCCAAGGAAAACCACAACACATTCTTTAGATTTGTCCACATCCTCTAAAGCAATACACATTTTTGTGCAGAACTCATTGCTAATAGAACCACTTATAATGAGACAGAAGATATAGCAAACCTACTGGCAGGAAAATTCAGCTATAACTTTGCCCATCTTTCTCCTTCAACCTGCTGTCAGGAAGTACTATCAAATATAACTCCCTCTACTATTACTGGGGAACGGGTCCTCACTGCTCTCTCTAAGGCCAAGGATACTACATCGATGGGTCCAGACAATATCTATGGATGTCTTTGAAATAGCATGAAGCATGATCTAACAGACCTTCTGAATTTTCTATTTAACTGTAGCCTCCAAGCAACAGTCATCCTTCTACACAAAGGTGGGCCATTTACAAACCCTGGAAATTACAGATCCATAAGTTACACTAGTCTCATATGCAAAACCATGGAAAGAATTATTATGGAAATAATCAATAATGACATAGGAAATCTCCAAACATTGAATCCAGCCCAATTTGATTTCATCAAGAGCAGGTCATCACTGTTCAACCTGGTGGATTTCTTTGAGAATATTACCAAAGCAATAAATGTGGGAAAAATGTTTCACACTGTCTCCTTTGACCTGTCCAAAACATGGGCATTGTTGACAAACTCAGGAAGTTAGGTAAACCCTTATGACACTTGATGGATAGCCAGCTGGCTCACAGACAGGACCCAGGAAGTTATAATTGGGGAGGCTAGTAACAAGTGAAGTTCCTCAGAGATTCACTTCTTGGACTGCTCCTTTTCGGCATTTACTTCTCTGAAGTCAAGACCAATGTCAAGATCCTCTGGCTGATAAAATATGTAGATGACTGCAACTTAGTAGCCATCATAGAATCCCCCACTGACACAAATGTTCCTAAGGCAGGGTTGACAAAGACAAATAACTTGTGTCATAGTCAGTGACTAAAACTAAATGCCAAGAAATGCATAATAGTAGCCTTGATAAGTCATCCATCCCAGGTAGCTATCGTATTGACAACATACCTCTAAAAATTGACTCAGTGGTCAAGGACGTGGGGACACACATAGACAGTAATGTAGCCTTTGACCATCATGTGTCTACAGTTGTGAGGAAATCATTCTCTGTTGTGCAATTAATAAACAAAAGGTATGGCATCTAGGTCCAAGGATGTCATTGTTCCACTGTATTCAGCATTCATTAGACCTATCGAGTACAATTACACCTTTGTTATGCATGTAACCAGGCACTTCTAACAACTGGAATGTCCAAAAAGGTTCCTCACTAAAAGAATACAAGATGTAAGCAACATGTCCTATGCAGACCTCATCAAAGCTCTATCCCTGTATTCTGTCTCCTACAGTGTTGAGGGGAGATCTGTGCATGGCATACAATGAGTTGTCAGACCCTACCCTGATGGACCTCCTGAATATCCACAAAACAAACAGCACCAAAATCACCCATTGTAAAGGCCTAAACCTTGCCTGTGATATAAATAGGACCTGTTGGAGAGGCAGTTATGTTCCTACAGACTACCCTTTCTCTGGAATAGGCTACCCATCCATGTGAAGCAGATTTCCTCCATAGCCCAATTGAAGTGTAACTTAGACAATTGGATGACGAACAGGAAATTCATCTCTGATTTGGCAGTTATGTCTCTAATGGACACAGGCAGCCTATAAAAGGTTCATCTTCCAGGCCCTTGCTTGTAAATGTTTCATCTCCCAAGCCCCTTCTCACACTTATCAAAAGCACTCAAACTTGTCAGAGATTTGGGACACATGGCTAGGCTTAAAAAGGCCTCTCGTGGACATTGGTTTAGTATACATCTGTGAACTTATGAAAAATATAATGGTTATATACTTGTGATGAATAAGTGCAAAAAATTTTTATCAACTGATGGGGAGTGTCCATTGATGACATCTAGGAATTATTGTGTGCATTTATTTGTAGTAATATAGGTCTTCCAGTATATAGACAGCTGGAATCCCAAAGAATAATCATGTTTCGTTAATAGGTGTGTTCTAGGCTAATGGCCGTGGAGCGTTTACAAGCCGAGCCTATAGGATTACCCTGGCATCGTGCCACCCAACCTTAGTTCCCAATGCATCTGTTGAGTAGAGCCACTGAAGTGATCCCCAGGGTGAATTTACTATTTCCCATCCACTCATCAAGATTTCTCTTGAAGAGGGCCAGTGAGGTGCTCTGTTTGACATGTGTGGGATGCCTATTCCATAACATGGGCAATCTCTGTGTTATGAACCTATCCCTCCAGCACATTTTGTTGATTGTGGTAATGAGGTTCTGGATCGTGTAGTGTGGAGAGATTGGGATTTCTTTAGATGTAGCATTTCTAACAGAGCTGGGTCAAACATGGCTTTGTAAGTCAACCACAGATTGCCTCTAAGTAGGCTATATGAGACAGCGAATAGTTAGAGTTTTTTTAGACTGTCTATATAGGACAAGTGTTTAAGGCCTATGATCCTCTTTGTGGGGTACTTTTGTGGCCTCTCCAGTTGCTGCAGGTGTCTAGTGAGGTACATGCCAAATGGGGCATTGTACTCAATGACTGGCCTAATGAGGGAAGAGTAAAGGGAGACAATGACCTCTTTCTTCCTGGATGCAAAACCTTTAATAATGACATGTTCCACATAGAAGGACTTCCTGACCACAGTGGTAATGTGGTGGTCAAAAGAGAGGTTGCTATCAACCTGTGTTCCCAGATCTCTCATAATGCCTTCTGTGTTCAGTGGACTACCATCTATGTGGTAATTCATGGGGACCGGGTTTTTCTCAAAGGGGATGATGGCACATTTTTTGGCATTGAGCTTAAGGCCATGGTTCTGACACCAGTCATTAGTCTCAGAGAAACGTTTCTGTAGGATGTCAACATCACTTGGGGAGTTAATAATAGCTCCTGACTTGCAATTGTCTGCGAACTTTGTCAGACAGAGTTCTTTCATATTGGCCTGGACTTCAGAGAAGTTGATACCAAACAGGAGAGGACCCAGGACCGAACCCTGTGGTACTCCACTCGTGACTGGTTAGCAGTCTAACTTAGAGTCAGCTATGTTCACACTGTGGGTTCTACTGTGGGTTCTATCTATGAGCCAGTTTGCAACCCCACCTGGTGATATAGGGGTTGATGCCTATCTTAGTGAGTTTTTCTATAATTCCTGAGTAGGGAATCATATCAAAGGTATTGGCCAGATAAAGGTAGGCTGTATGAACCACCTTGCTTTCATCCACAGCTCTGGTGACTGACTCAAAGAAGTCAACCAAGTTGAGCAGGCATGATCTCTCCTTCATAAAACCAAATTGTGTGGGATCCAGAGTTGGGACATTCCCTATATTCTTGTTTATTTGGTCCATGATGATGCGTTCCATAACTTTGCATATCAGACTCATTAGGCTAATGGGGTGATAGTTCCCAGGGTCTGTACTCACTCCAGCTTTGTGCAGAGGGATGACTGTAGCAGTGTGCCATTCAGTAAGGACAAAGCCTAAGGTGAGGCTGTGACTGAACAGGACATACAAGTGACATGCCAGTTCATAGGTTCATAGGTTAGTACTAAGCTAACTGCCCTTGCGAGCCATTTTAAGCCTAGCCAATTATCCCTTGTGAGACTCGAACCCTGCACCTTGTGTTTGTAAGGCAAACACTTTAACCATTAGGCCACCCTCCCAACCCCTCTGTAGTTCATGTAGAACACAGCCAGGGATATTGTCAGGTCCCATAGAAGCTGTATTCTTGGGCTTGGACAGTGCTGTGTTAACCTGTGCAGCAGTAATACTGGGTGCCTGGCAATCTACTGATAATGTGATTGGTCCTTCGGGGGGGTAAAGTTGACACTGAATCCATTGGCCAGTATATTAGCAACATCTGTTGGCTTGGTATAGGAGGTGCTATTGTGCAGCAGCTCAGAGCAAATCTGGGTATTGCTGTGGAGATTCTTTACATAACTATAGAAGGCCTTGTGGTTGCCTTTACTCTCTGCTGCAATTTTGTTTTCATAGCTAGCTTTAGAGGATTTGATGGGGGATCTCAACTTTTTGTTGAGGCTGATAAGGGAATTTTTCCACTCTTGGGACTTCACCTTATCTCCGCATCAGTTTCCTCCTTCTGTTGTAGAGTTTGTTTATGGCAGGGGACCACCAGATTGGCTTCCTTTTTTGGAGGAGACTGTCTTGGTTCTATTGGTTATGGCGAGATCCATGCATTTGTGTATGTGTTTGTACAGTGCATTGGTGTATGATTTAGTGGTCATGCAACTATTCTACATTTGCTTGGGTGCCATGCAGTTAACAACCTCTGTTTTTAGGAGCCCAAAGTTAGGTTTGGAGAAGTTTGTCATGGTGGTTACCTTTGCGGGGGTGGGTAGGTGTGGGGTGGGATGTGGATTTCCAAGATGATTAGTTTGTGGTTGAATCTAACCAGGGAGGATTTGACTATTGGTGTAGAGCAATGGTCACCCATGTTAGTAATGATCAGGTCAAGGATGTTGCTACCTCTAGTGGGGGTAAGAATGAGCTGGTCTAGGGCATTGGAAGTAATGAATTCCAGGAAATGTTGAGCAAGTGTATTGGTCCATGAGTAGTTTCCCCAGTTAATAGAGGGGTAGTTGAAGTCACCCAGTATGAGTGTGTTAGGTTGGACCCTAATATTCTCCAGGGTGCTTAGGAATGTGGAGTGTGAGTTTTGGGACATGGTTGGGGACCTATAGCAGGCTACAACCTGAATCGTTGTCTTACTCAATGTTAGCTGCACCTGAAGTATCTGTTATGCATCATGTTGGGCCATCAGTCTGGAGGTGTCTGTATCCTTTATGAATATGGAAACACCACTGCCTTTGGAGCTTCAGTCCAAGTTCTGGGGCCAAAAGGTGTGGAATGAGTTATAGCCTGGTAGTGCAGGGGTGATTTCTGCTGCCTTGAACCTGTCACAGCACAAATGTCTATGTTCTCTAATTTAAGGAGTGCTTTGAGCGAGTGCATTTTGAGATTTAGACTTCTAGCATTGAGCAGCATGACCCTCACATTGCATTTGCTTGTAGCTGTTACAGTGGTAATTTGGTCTCTGGAACACCACCTAAAGCAGGCACTATAGGGGTGGCAAGAGCCTTAGCCAGCATTCAGAAGCCCAGGGGGGAGAGATGCAGGCTATCTCTGGCAAAACATCGAGGCCTGTCAGTCATGTCATTCCTGGCAGACAGATACTGGATCCCCTTAGAATGACAAAAGAAATGCAGACAATTGTTGAAATCAATCATTTTCTGCTTGTACTGTGGTATCATTCTGGGTTATGGTAGGATGCTGCTCAGGGCTAGGGTCATATCCGCCTGGGCTACATAATCCGAGGGCTACTCCATGTCTCTTTTCATGTAGTCCAGGAAGGTATGTCTCAGGTCATTCACACCCACATGTACAATGACAAAGTCTTATTTGTACCTGTTGTTGAGGGACCTGAGTGCATGCATTATGTGGTGGATCCTGGCACTTGACAGGCAGCTGACTGTTACTTTCTCCTTATTCAACCTAGTGAGTGGGACATCAGTGTGCCTCACCATTGAGCCGCCTATAAGTAGTGTGTTGGGCATGCTGTTTTGCTTTAGGGGCTTTGGTTGAGTGCCACACTGTTTAGGAGAGTTGTGTGTCTCATGATTAGTGTTCAGTAGTGAGGTGTTTCATATGGCTCTGGGGTCTTACAATGGGATCTGCAGTTGTCTAGGATATAGAAGGGATCATATTTATAGTTACTGGGGTATGGAGGAGTTTGTGCTTGTTATTTTTCCATATAAATATAATTGTTTATTTATTTTTTGCCACATTGTTTATTAACCGGGTGGATGAGCTAGATCAGGACCATTTTCAGCCACTACCCTGGCCATTTTGTGATGACAAAAAAGCAATAGAAATTAAAGTTGCAAGACAATGCAATTATACTATGACAAAAACAAACAATAACATACAAAGAAAATTATGAACAATCATAAAGAAGCATAGGTAAACATTCATATCAAAAGGCTCAATTCACTATATGCATCTGTAAAGGTTAAATCAGAAGAAATACATCAGCAGGGTATGATTAGGATATATAATGTTGTGAAGGCTGCCAGCCCAGCTAGCTAGAATTTTGTAAATAATTCTGTTATTTGTGAATAGTAATATGGTTTGTATGCTTATCTTACAAATGTAAGAAAACTATATGTTATGTTAAACTGTATGTTATGTACTGAGCTTCAAGAATGTAACCACAGTGTACCCTACTGGAAAAGAATAGAACTGTATACGAACTATATGCCTATGCAAATGTAAGTTTTGATAGTCAGTAGCTGGAACATACAGAGTTAACTTGCAAAACTTTAAGAAAATAAGTTAAAAATATTTATGACAGTGGTATCGCTCAGTTTCAGCTTAGAGACAGAATGTCTACAGCTAGAAATTCTTTCTACTGTCTGGAAACAGAAATAAGTACTAGGTTTAAAATGTAAAAGTGTTAATTGTTTTATGACTTCCAGTTTCAGGCAAGCTTTTAAGAGGTAAGTGTCAGCTTCTAAGAGATAGGTATTTTTCACAGAGAATTCTGTTGGTATCTGTTTAGCCTAGGAACTAGATGCAGGTGTCAAATAATGATGTCATCTAGCTAACCCAGCAGTGATGCGTATTATTAATTTAAGAACTATCTCAGAGATAAAGTCTGTGCATTTTGTAACTTGTCTCTGGACCTGTAAATATCCATTCATCACTGTATTTGCCTGGCTCTGTAAGTAAGACTTAGATCATAGTATTTCTCTTAGAAGTAGATAGGAAAATAGTAAGATCAGTCTAGATGTTTTCTAGTGGCTGCAGTGGTGGAGTGGTTAGCATTGTCGCCTCACAGCAAGAGGTTCTCCCATTCAATTCTCAGCTGGAGTGCATCATGTGTGGAGTCTGCATGTCCTCCCCACAGTTGAGTGACATTTGAAGACATGCAGGTGGGTGCGTGTGTGAATGGGTGTGCCTTTTTTGAAGGTTGGGCATCGGGCTGGCAACTCAAAAATCCACTGCCAATCATTAGTGGACCGGAGTTCCAGTGTGGTGACCCCTAACCGGGAAAAGCCGAAAGACATTACTAGTTTAGATGTTTTCTGTATTTATGTGAGACTGTCCTGCAATGTTGTTTTCAATATTTCCTGTGAATGTGAACTCTGTTGTCACTGTATTGAGTTGAGCATTGTCTTGTTCATTTATTATTAAATATATTTAAAACTTTTAATTGTGGTTGGTTTTGTTTAGGGATATTTAAGCTCTTAGAGTACTTGCATATGTATTTGGTGACACTGTATAGTCCACTCCTAAATAGCCTTAGTCTTAACTAACACTTAACACTTACCATTTGGATAATAGTAACATTACACAGTAGAATTAGTCACCATTTGGGAAGGGCCTTATTAGTAGCTGATAAGTAGTGGTTGTTGGTGGCAGTGATTTCTACCTTATAGTCTGGGCAGAAGGGGGCGTAGCTTGTGAACCTGTGCCAGCCTTCCCCAGGAGTGTCTGTGTGTTTGTATATAAATCAAATCTCAAGTGTGTGTCAGCAGCTTGGTCAGGGACACGAAGCACTGGTTGGACAGAGAAGGTGCTGGAGGTTTTGGCTTGACCACTCGGCTGAGATCTTAACCCTATAACTGTGCCAGTGGGGAGTCTTATTGGGGTTCTGGAGAGAGAGGGAGAAAGCAGCCCCAGACTAACTGTGATCTGTGTGCTCTTAAGGAAAATTGTACTTTAGTGTGTGTGTGTGTGTGTGTGTGTGTGTGTGTGTGTGTGTGTGTGTGTGTGTGTGTGTGTGTGTTTGTGTGTACTTGTCATCCTCCCAATGTGCATGTCCCTGACTGGTCTTATTGCTGAGGATTGAGGCTTTTTGATTACTGGGCCAGGGCAGAGGCATCACAAATGTGATCTGAAATTATCCTATACCTCTGAAGAAGACTTCCACTCCTGAGTCAAGGGATCCTTCTGTCTTTTGAAGAGAATAAGTTTATCTGATGGAGTGACGTCTTTGGTAGCCTATTCCAAGCAACTGAAGTAAGTTTGTAAAAGGATCTTTTGCATATGATAATAGAAAATGAGGTCTGGTTAATATGAGAGTAGATTTAGAGCTCAAACATGACTTAGTTTCTTATATTGAGAGAATTGTTTGCTGGGGGTACCTTTCTCTAATCAATTTATAGATGGGAATATTTAGGCAGTAGCTGGTCCATGCAGGGAAGTGGAAATAATTTATTCTTTCAATGGAGATGCAGTCATGTTTTTTTTCATTAGATGTGTAAAATCTACATATCTTATTTTTAGTGGAGTGTAGTAATTCTCTGGCTTATCCTAATAAAGGAGCAGTAACTAGCAAGGCATATTCAAGTCTTAAAACAAGTACTTTTATGGTGATTAAATAATGAGTTTCGGGAGTAAGTAAGCAGAAATACTGTACTCTACCTTGAGCTGTTGAAAAGCCTTGGTTCTGGTTGTGTAAATGTGGTTATGAAAGCAGAGAGTATTTTCTAGGAGGAGTCCCAAATATTTTTTTCAGTTGCATATGAAAACAGAAGTCCAAATGGGTTGGTGAATTGTAAAGAAGATTCAAAACATCACCACCGGTTGAAGAGACACCCTCAGTAGAGCATATGAATGAGTAGAAGGCATTGAATCCTGTCAGGGGCGAGGCATGATCCAGATGCCCAATATTTTCTTGTATCAGAGGGCTTCTACAGAGGACAATTCTTATTGCGGCTTTCACCACTGAGAAGTGCCACTTTTATGCTGTCCTGATTTGGTTTGTAGGTGAAGGTTGCAGATTGCTGTGACCAAATACTGCCAGACTATACTTTCAAGATCAAAGTAACCATGCTACTCCACATGTGAATCAAGGTCTAATGTACAAAGGTTATTTTAAGGATCACATAGGCTATAATCAATGTTTAAAACAAATGACTTGTGACTATGGTGCGCACCATTCCCTGCTGCTGCACACTGTGCAGCTCATAGCAGCTCAGACAAATGGTACATTGGGTAGAGTAATATAAGCACTGCAATCACAAGCTAAACACTCTGCTTCCTATCTGTATGGAGACTTCATACTTTCACTGGGTATTTGTTTTCCCCAAAACATGAACATTAAATGAATAAAATGCTTCAGAAAGCAGATTTTGTATTACTCTCACTTATCACATACTATTACTCATTTGCATCTCATCTGAACTTCACATCCTAGCTTATTTTGCATTAGTACAGAATCCTACCAGAATGGGTAATGTATACAAGATATATATCAGTTCCAAGGTGACAGCAGACAGATATATGTGCCAATAAATTCTGATAGGATAAATGTTAAGGTTGCATATACGGAATATTTGGAATCTAGATAGTAAGGGTGATAATCATCAAAGATATTGATCATAAAATTAATAGATTCTGACACACCAGAAAAATGTAGTCAGGTATCCATTAGTCTGAACCAGTTATTTAAAACCGATATATATCCCTTTCAGAATTGTGTCACCCTTGGCATTAATACTAACTGGCAGTTATCTCAGTTTCTTGATCATATTTATGCAGCTTTAAAGGTAAGTCAACTCATGCATGGGGACAGAGTCATACCCTCAAAATTCTTAAAACCTGCCATCTTTTCTTAAACCTTAACCCGTTCCTCTTTGGGTACAATGTAAGCAGCAAATAGGACCATTTTTTTTTGGAGTGAGCTACTTTTTGTTTGACAGCCTTTTACTAGTTTATACAAATCACTCTGTATATTTTGTGTATCCAAATCATATAGCACATGCATGCTCTGCCCTACCTCTTAGAGCATATTCCTCACTGACATGTACATATAAGATGTCTGAATTAATATGCTGTTGTATAAAGTAAAACACTGTGTATTTTGACTTTCTGGCACAACCTTCCTCTTAAGTATCAGCAATTTGGCTAGGCTTAAAATGGCCAACAAGGGTAGTTAGCCTAGTACTTAACCTATGAACCTACGTGTACACTTTTTACCAAGAACCCTTGTCTTGGAATTTCTTTAGTGTATCAGCATAGGTTTGTATTTCCATAGCTAGTGTGTTCAGTCTTAAAGGTCATATTAGAACACAGATTCCATCATGCTAATAGAAAAGGCATAAGGTCCTACCCAAAAATCAAGCTCCTTTTTAAACCTATACATAGTGTAACATGCTTACACACTGTGCACCAAGAAAACTGTTTCTGACTCCGTGTTATATATCAGATTTACATAGGTGTAATGTACGTAGATCACAGTGCAACAAGCACCCCTGTCTCCAATTCACTCTTACATGTCAGCATTACACCAGATGAAGTAACACACTGTGTACTGACAAGTCTGCCTATGAATCCCTCTTATACATCAACTACCTTGCAATTACTTGTAGCAGACTTATTTCTTGTACATTTCAATGTGGCTAACAAAAGTATCTTTTTACATTAAGAAAACTGGGACTGTGTTTCTAGTGGGAGTAGTAAAGTTAGCCCGATCAGCCCAAGTTGGGAGATTGTTTCATTAACCAGAGGGCTTTTTAGGGACTTAGTTGGGTGTTAGTCTGTGCTTGAGAGCTACTTTTGCTATGTTTTTACATTAAGAAGTTCCAGGATCATCCATCATGTAGCAGAAGATGTTTACCTGGTCTTTCTGAGTTAGGAAGCACTCCAAGGAATTTAGATTGTAGTTGTGTATTGGCCGGAAGCATTTAGTTTTCAGTTTGTTTTCTGTCTGCTATATAAATTACTGTGTTTTTTACAGAGCAATTTACCACTCAGAAGTGGTTAGCAGTGTCGTCTATAATAACAAACCTATAAAGCAAGTTCTTAAAACTTCAGCCCATATAACAGAAAGGCTTTGTGTGGATCTAAGCTTAGGGCAGCTAAATAGTATCATATAGCATTAAGATCATATCACTATCTAACATTTAGCCTTCACCGTAAACACCACTCAGTTGACCTCTGTAAACCAAGAGCCTCAACCAAAACAGCAGAAACCTGATACAGGTCCTGAAAACATAGATTTGCAATTTTATACCATCTCTACATCCAGCTTGGTAGATATGGGCATCATAAGACAAAGCAGCAATTGTCTCATGTACACAGACAATATTTTAATCCTTAAAGAAACTAGCACAGTATGTGAGAGATGTACATAAATAACTTCACCGTAGGAAAAAAAAATGTTTACAAACAAGGTTGTCAAAAACACACACACACACACTGAATCCTTCACACATACTGTTCACCACACCAATAGACCTGGTTTTGCTGAGGCACTTAAAAGACACCTCTCCTAAGCCACCAACTACAACAACTACCCTCAGCAGTCACTGAAGCACACAACAAAAGCAATACCTAGCACTGCACATAAGTCTATAATCAATTATTCCCCAAAAACAAAGCAGATACGGCAAGCAGACTATCCAGTACTCTTGTCCTCGATGAGTCTGTTGTATGATGCACAGATAGCCCTTTCACCAGGATAGATAAGGAGAGGTTAGTTCCCCATCTGGAGCTATGATCTGCAATATCACATACGCACTCAGATCACTGTGCCAGAGGTACCGATGTGATTTTGTTATAGCTCATGTGAGTGTAAAATGACCTGAAGTGTACCTCACTGGACTATGTGAAAACAATCCTTATGGATCTCTCTGAATATGTGTAACAGACAGCTACATGCCTTGCATTGAGCAGCATTCTACCTTTACTAAGGATGATGCCACAGTATGAACAGAAAATTACTGATTTTAATAGTTGGCTTAGTTTCTGGTGTCACTCCAGGGGAATCCAATGCCTATCAGCATGGGAGGACATGATTAACAGATGACTTTCTTTTGCCAAAGATGGTCTGCCCCCACCCAAGGCTTTCAGATATTGGATAAAACTCTATCCATATCCTTACAGCCTTTTTAGGCAATGTGAAAATGACAAAACTGCCAGAATAACAACAAAAAAAAAAAGAAAAAAAAAGAAAAACTTAAGGTGTTACTGCCAAATGCTAGGAGCCTAAAAAAGAAACTCCATATCCTACAAGCTCTCCTCACTCTGGAGAATGTAGATATCTGTGCTGTTAGTGAGACTTGGTTTAAAACCACAATAAGTACTCCAGCAGTGGAAGGTTATGGTGATTTTCACACATTTAGACCAACAGCAGTGCAGACAGGGGCTAATGGTTGAGGTGTCTTATTCTATCATTAGCAAATACAGCTCACGGTTTAACTAAGAAACACAACCTCAGCTGGCTCCCAAAGGTCTCCTCCGCAAAATGTGGAGAATGCAGTACAAACACCAGAGTATCAACCACCACGATGATGCAATAAAAACTTCTTTATTCGAACAAACAAACAGAGATGAGCTCTTTCGCGCTTAACGGTTTGTTAAACAGGATGACGTCCGGGAGTTCATGCATGTCCAAGTCTCCATAGACAAGGTTCCCTACCATTTAATGGCCAGCAACAGGTCACCTTCTATGACCCTCAAAGTTCACAATTCTTACCTAGACCTACTAAAGGCATTCACCATCCAACCAAATACCCTATTCATGGGAAACTTTAAGTACCCTTCTATAGACTGGGAAATTTACACTGCCTCAAACTCACAGGCAGAGTGTTTCCTAGGTTTCATAAACACAACCCCCTAGACCAGATAGTGCACTCTCCAATTAGAGGATAAAACATATTATACCTAGCACTCACCAACATGGGAAAGCACTACAACCCACCCCATGTTTCAAAGACATGCGTCTGGAGTGTTTTTAACCTGGCCTCCACTGAAAACTGGCTTTGTTTCAAGTCAGGCTTTCCCTGTAAACAAATGCTAAATAAATAAAATAAATAAATGTCATATCCTCATTGGTGATGTCAAACCACAAAGCTGTCTCCCTCAAAATAAAATTCAATCCAGAAAACAGAGCTACATCATTAACAGTTTGGAACTATAATAAAGCAAGCTACATCCTATTAAGTGATGGTTTGTCAAACTTCACAGCTCCCCAAGACCCTCGGAATACAGCTGCCTATGCAGAATTATTTATAGAAACCCTGTACAAGCATGTAAATGGTTGTATTGAGTTTGCCTTACCTACCAGAAGTAAGCCCACATTTAACACCAAAAGCAAACCACACTGGTGGAATTCTTACCTTAACAGGCTATATAGCAAAAGAAAATGTTATGGCCAAAATTGGAAACAGCAACTCTCACAGAGAAGAGCTCTCTAATTCAAATAAATAAGTAACTAAGAGGTCTAATAAAACCCAGCAAGACCATTTATGAGTTCAGGTAAGCCTTCCAGGCTAAGAGCAATCACAAGGCGTTCTTCAACTATGTCAGGAACCTTAAGGGTAATACTCAACAGTACGCAGAACTGGTGGTAAATGCACAACCTTTGCTGACCAACATGACAAAGCAAATCAACTGGCTGATAAATTTAGCTCTAACTTCACCCCCCATTCCCCAATACCCCCTGTGAAATCCCTACTAGCATATCCCTCAACTATCAACAGGGAGCAGGTCCTGGAGGTGTTTGCTAAGGCCAAAACACTGCCTCATAGGGCTCCGATGATATCCACCATAGCCTCTTAAATAGGTTAAAACATGACCTAGAAGGAATACTTGATGAGTGGATGGGAAATAGGAAATACACCCCGAGGATCACTTCTGTGTCTCTGCTGGACAGTGGCACAGGAAAATAACTTTCTTGGGTGGTGTAAGTTATGGTACCTTGCTGGCTTGTCTTACATAAGCCCTTGGGCTGATAGCCTAGTACCTACCTATGAACCTATATATGTGTATATTGGGACAGTACTGGAAAATTATCCACCAAGATGTATAGGAAAGATTGTCATAGGAACCGCCTTTTGCACAGAAGCAGTATGCATCCCAGGCATATTTTTACAAATGTAGTCAAAAGCCAAACTTTATGGGCCTCTAGGCTTACTACAGAGGAATAAGTATTTGAGGTTGAACTGACTGACTTGGAACAGAGGTTTGTGGAAAGGGGGTATACTGATTCCACCACTCGTGAGATACTGTCCAATGCAGTAGATCTTAGGTATAATGTTGGGAAACCATATTATTCAGAGGAGGGTGCTTCAACCACATGTAATTTGAGTTGTAACAAGAAAAGGATGAATAATTACGTACGAGTGCCCACTGAATTTTCGAGCGACGTACGTGTAGTTACAGATGTCATTATGAAGTATTGGTTTGTTTTAACAAGTTCCAGATATATGTCCCATTGTAGGTGATGACCCCTGCTTTTCTTACAAGAATAAGAAGTCACTTAAACAGTTTTTATGCTATCCCAAGAAGAGAAGAGATATGGATGATCCGGGTTGTAAGAAAGGTACTATTCCTTGTTATAATTGTAATCAATGTAAGTACACTGACACCAGTAACAAGTTTATACATCTGGAGTTTCAAACAGAGTTTGAGTTTAATGTAAGAACAAGCTGCAACAGCATGAATATTGTTTATTTAGCTGTATGCAACTCATGCTCATCATTTTATGTTGGCAAGACCAACAGAAAACTCAGATATAGGATTAGGGAACATATGTTAAAAATTAGAAATGATGACTGCACTAATGCCCTGGTGAAATATGTAAATAAAACAGACATTTCACATACTTTCAGATTTCTGGTTATTGAAATGGTTCATGGAAGTGAGAAAGGGGGTGATATTGTGAACTTAACCGATACAACTGAAAGTAGATGGATAGTGAGATTAAGAGCAGACAAGGGAAGAGTCTAAATGACAGGGTGCCCCAAAAAAGCCTTGTTAAAAATCCAGACCACTGGTTAAGAAATAAGATATGTAATTATTTTCTTATGAATCAAGAAGAAATGATTTTTAGATTTGTATGAAATTTAATAATGAGAATAATGTAGCATATGCTTTTATGAATTATATGAATGTATTGTATAATTGTTTTGATGCTGTTTTTTCAACTTGTAGTAGTGATGTGTTGTCTTTTTACGGATGGATTGTTCAAGTTAATGATCTTTTATCTGTGACTGGTTGTTTTTTAATTACCACAGATATATAAGAGCAGGTTAATTTGTTAGTAATAGGTCTGATGAAGTGGTGTATCTACACCATGAAAGTGCTCACCGAACAAACTTGTTGCAATTTTTATTAACATTTTTAGCCATTGAGTGGTCTGCTGGATGTTCCTGTGGAAATTGTGCTTATATCTTTTATCCAAGGACCCTGTTCTACTGGCTACGACTTGTTTTGTGTTTGGATAAATATCTACATAATTTGCTATATTGCAAGCTGGCTCATAGATAAGACCCACGTGACAGGATCAGTGAGAACACCTCCTCCAAGAGACTGGTCACCAACAAAGTACCCCAGGGATCTGTGTTGGGCCCACTCCTATTTGGCATCTCCTTCTCAAAGTCAAGGCTAAAGTCAAAGGCCTCTAGTTTACCAAATTCGCAGATGACTGTAAATTGGGAGTTATCATAGATATCCCCTTAACACCAACATTCTACAAGAGAGTCTAATAAAACCAAATGACTGGTGTGAAAGCCACAGATTAAAACTCATTGCAAAGTAATGCATTATAGTGCCCTTTGGGAAAGCATCCACCCAAGCCAATTGTTTCATTCCTAAACACCCCTAAGAGTTGACTTGATAGTTAAGGATCTGGGAACATATGTAGACAGTAATCTGGTGTTTGACCAACAGATCAAATGATTTTCTTGCTATCTAGGCTATGTTGTCCAGGTCATAAGCAAGCGTAAAGCATCCAAGTCCATGGAAGTAATAACACTAGTCTACTCAGCCCTTATCAGACCCATCATTGAGTAGAATTCTCCCTGTGGCATGCATCTAGTAAGGCACTTGCAACAGTTGAAATGCCCGCAAAGGTTCCTCACAAGGAGAATGCATGGAATGAATGCCCTGTCTTACACAGATCACCTTACAGTCCTATCTTGCAGGTTACAGACAGGCCTAGCATATAAGGCATCCTTGGATCTATCTCTGACAGATCTCGTGGAAATCCACAAAACAAACAACATGAGAAATGCTAGATCCAATTACCTGAACTTTGGCTGAAACATAAATAGAACTTGCTGGAGGGACCGATATGTGCCTCAAAGGATCCCCATTCTATGGAATAAGCTCCCATCTACATGAAACAGTGTTCATTCCTGACCCTGTTCAGAAGGAACCTTGACCATTGGATGTAAAATCATAAATTCACCCCTGGCCTGACCACCATGTCTCTGTAGGACAGAGGTCAAATAGAAGTAAATTAATCCCCAACTAATGTTCACCCACACACACATAACTCTTGGCTACCTCCTTACTAACATATGCCACCATATAGCTGTCCAACGGACAAAACTGTGTTGGTTTGCATGGTTAGGCTTGTAAAGACCCTGTTGTAATTGACATATAGCACTGTGTAGCAAGCTCCCTTTCTCCGGAGTTAGTGTTATTTGTCAGCATTATGTCAAATCAAGTTATTGGCTTCCAAGACCCCCTTTATGAGTCACTGTTGTGTATCTCTCTTACATCAGAGCAATACACTCACTGTACACCAAGTCACCGTTTCTGAATAACTCTTATATATCTACTTTACAACAGAATAAGTTAGCCACCAGAGGAACTCACGTGCTATGTACCAAGAACCCTTGTCTCTGAATATCCCCAAGGTATCAGCCTTACATCAAAATAAATCACCTATTGTGTTGTGTGTCATAAATCTTTTTCTTTGAGTTCTTCTTATGTGCATCAGTTATTTACTCAGTATGTACTAAGAAGTCTGTTTCAGACCAACTCAGCTGAATAAGTATAATATTATTATAACTCACTAAGACACTCTTTATAATTTTATGTTCTTTAAGAACACTAGACTTATGCGGTATATACAAACATTCTCATACCAGCTTTTATAATCCTTTCTTTATAATACAATATAGTTTACATTTATAGCAATGTGAAATTTCCCCAATAAGATATGCTTACTACATCAAAATGACTTTCAAAATGATATTTTTATTTTGCTTTCTCCATCTACCCGAGTGACATATATCTTTCTGCAATGCTACAGTGATCCTATTTTCTCTCTGTCTCAAAGTATCTATCTATCTATCTATCTATCTGAGTAGTATACAGTATGTGTGTTTGCATGGTGCATTATATAGATAGATAGATAGATGGATAGATAGACGTAGCTAGATATAGATAGAGTGTGTGTGTGTGTGTGTGTGTGTGTGTGTGTGTGTGTGTGTGTGTGTGTGTGTGTGTGTGTGTGTGTGTGTCTGCACGCTTCAATACAGAATCTAATCTCCTCAAGTTAGAAAATGTACCAAACACTATCGGTCTGAACCAATATAAATTATCAAATTATAAACACTGTAATCACTGGTTGTTGTCTCTTGAGTAAAAAAGAAAAAACCTTGTGGAGCATAATTTAGTTAAGTGCTTTCATAACTTCTTCAAAACCAAACCACATAAAAAACAATTCTTGTTTAAATAACCATGTAATGAGTCACATAACATATGAACTCCACATTTAAAGCAAACTATAAAAAATGTCATACTAAAAGCAGACATTACTATATTATAAAAGAACTATTAAGCTGTATATAAAAACACTAAATATTTAATATCCTAGTATATATGTATTGTATTGTATCTTTGATTCTTTATCCTTCAATACACTGATAAGGCTCACCTGGACTATTATGTGCATTTAATTTGAGTTACCATTTTAACTCTTGTAATTATAATTTATTTTGCCAATAACCCCTCTTGTATTTTGTTCAATCGTCTCAATAACAAAAACTAAAACAAAACAAACTAAAAAAAGATTTAAAATTCAGGCATTCATGGACATGCATCAATTGTTTGTATGTGTTTTAGTTCTGAAGAAGTTTATAATTAAAGAAAAATGCTTAACCAAAGCATGTTCCACAAGTTTTTTGACTGCAGAGCATTGGTTACAGTTACTTTAAGTTAGAAATACAGAACACAAACTTTTACAGAAACAAAACAGATGCAGGTGAGCGTTTTCACCTACAGGATTTTGCAGCTCAAAATGATGACCTATAACATGCAGAGTAATGAGACTATAGCATGATAAACACAGTGATCTTTTCACATTTTGCAAAACAGCAGGGCAACAAGAAAATGAGATGCGGTCACGCTCTGAATGAAATAAACTGATGCATGACATTACATTGTTTACTTTACTGTGTTAGAGGCTAAACCCACTGAGGCAAAGACCTCATTACAACTGTGACCTAAAGAGAGAAAAAAAAATCTTCCTCTGCCTACCTAAGGACTATTTAGTGCGGATAGTCAAACTAAGTAACATGGGCTATGGGAAGAAGAAGGAAAACATGCTGCCCAGAGGAACCTGCAAGACTGAAGTTTATTCACAGCCCTATAGAATAATCACATAAGCAGAAATACACTGCCAAGGATAGCCTCATTAAACTAAAGAGAGATACTTAAGAAAGCAAATGGTGAGCTATTTTCTGTTTGGATCATGACCTCCACTAACTACTATCCATAATGATGTGCTTCAGGGTACCCTGAGACTACAAAAGCACAGTCAGCAGTTAATGTGTGAATTTGCAGAAACATTAAAGGAGCTGTAAAAGATGTGCCTTGTATCAACAGAATAATTGTGGACATTTGCTGTGGAGCTGTATAATAGTTTGTCCATTTGTAAAAGAAATAATGAATTATATATATTTTATCTTATGAAGATTATGCTTATTGTACAATGTGGTCAAGTTATTGTTGACAAATCAATTATTGTATGATTTATTTATATTTTCTACTATTTACTGAATATATGTGCCAATACTATAGTCAATTTCAAAGTGACCACATTAATTCTGGTCACAAGACAAGTAAAAAAAAAACAATACTACTTACTGAATTAACCTGACCTGATGTAATTTTGCAAATGAAAATATTTTTATTTCTGTATTAGATAACATTTACTTGAAATGTATGATATGGATTTGTACTTTTTCTGAACTATGTATGTAACATTTATTTGAAATGTATACTATGGATGTATACTTTTATTTCTATACTATGCACCTGTATTTTTCTGGAGCTTTTCTCCCCAGGACTCTATTGCAAATGGGCTCCTTGTAGCCCAATGGACTATCCTGTAAAACAAACTGCAAATAAATAAATAAATAAATATATTAGACTTGTTCAGCATATGCAAGTCCGATGCTGTGGAATTCTAATCCTATTAAGTATATAATTTTCTCTGTTAATTAAATTTACTCGTAAAGTAATCTAAAAGCAAACTGTGTTTTTTAATTTTTATGACTGTTATTAATTTTGTACAGGTAAATAGAATCATTCCATGATTGTTAAATTTATTACAGATACCAATTCATATTATAATCATTGATAAACAATAAATTGCACTTTTTACTACAACATGAGCTGAAATTTACATTGCATTTGTCAGCATGTAGTTAATGAAGGGGGTGGTAAAATATTTTCTTCATAAATTTCCTTTCTTTGTCTTTTTTCCTTTCCTTGTAAAGCACATCAAGGCAAAATCTGTATAAAAGACGATTTTTCTTTTAAAATATCATGGAGACGACTCATTTAATGTTTCAAAGTTAAGAAATATGTCTGTGATTTCAGGTAAGGTCAAGCAGAGTTTGACCAGAAAGGATAGCATCAAATGAGAGACTGAAAAGGTCACATATAAAGAAATCTAGACTATTCAGGAGTCAAGTATTGAAACAGTCTGCTTACTTGACCATCCACATACAAGAATAGGTTCAATGTGTAAAACATTACTGGAGTCAAAGCAAATGATTTATCCATGGTAAGCTACTTTATATTTTTTTTTGTATGGAAAGTGGAGGAGAGGCTGAGTGGAGGATGGCAAGCATCTGCTACTCAAACAGAATTACACTGTATGTGAGAGATTACATATATAATATCCCTGCAGACAGCAATCTCATACAAAGTAAATTCAGACACCAAAATTATCAACAGTATGCAACACAGCACACCTCAGCAAGGCCACCACAATGCACACAGTACATCTTATGCTGAACTTCTAAAGATTAACTTGCCCAAACCCAGTGGCAGCTGGTGACTTCAAATGAAAAGGGGACTGCAGGAGACAGCGGAATGGGTGGGGTCAATGGGAAGGGGTGCGGCCAACTAGAAAGGGGAGGAGCTACGCTCAAAACCACAAAAACTAACTTTAATTAAATATGCTGCCATGGGTGCCAAACCGTCATTATGAGAGTCCAATCAAGACAAAATGAAGTGTAGAAGAATAAAAATATTTCAATGCATTGGCTGCATGACAGCTTACTTAATATCTAGATGGAAACAAAAAGGTTGTGAGGCATGAAAAAATTAATTACTTTTTAAATACATTACTGGAATGCCAATCAAAATCAAGTATAAGAAAAATAAAGCAGCACTCAACTCAAACCACTTCTCTTTGCACTGCAGTTCTAATTATAATTTATATTCAGCTTTATCAAAGTACCAAGTAACATGCTGAAAGTAGAAATCTCTGTGATGCCTCCACTTGTAAAAATATTTCTTATCCGAAAAAGACCTGCTGCCTGACAACTATCTACTTGTTTCATGGGGAAAACATGATCAAAGTAAAAAATAAAAAGCAAACAAGAAACAAGCTCAAGATACATTGCTTAAAGGATTACTGTAAAGGTTATGAACCACACATGATTGGCATTCTGTTTAGTTTACGGGTAAAGCCTGCAGAGATGACTGGAAGTCTCCAACAAGTGTAATGAGCTTCTTAAAATAATGTAATCCTGTCCTTTATTACAAATACTGTCATATGCATTTCAATACCCAAGGCTTATGCATTATCTAGTTAAATATTCTCTGCATGGTTCATAGGTTCATACTAGGCTATCTGCCCTAGGGCATTTATAAGCCTAGCCAGAGTGTGTTTGGCTTTCGCCACCCATTTTAAATTAATATACTGTGCCTCTGTCTAACAGTGACACAGAAGTGATACGATCTCCCATCCACTCATCAAGATTCCTCTTGAAGAGAGTCAATGAGGGACTCTGCCTAACCTGGACTGGGATTTTATTCCAGAGTGAAGGAGCATCTTGAATCTGTCCCTCCAGCATGTCCTATTTATTTCAGTGCTGAGGTTCCAACAACAGAAAGGCTTTCAATGTTGGCAATTCTTTAACAGTATGCTTATTAAAGCTTACTTGCATCTTACAATATCAGACAAGCTTACCTGATGGTCATTAAAGCATTACTACTTAAACACAGAGCAACAGGCACTTTCTGAGTAATAAGCATAAATCAACAGTACAGAAATATGACAGAAGACAGGCCATTCTGCAAAATCAAGGACAGATGAAAAGCCACTGTTGTACTTGTGTCTACCTTGGATGGGGGGATACTCTGCACATTTACACTGCATAACTACTCCTTGCCTTGCTTGGACACATCCAGAGTCACTACATGGGGGAGTGAGGTATAACAAGTATGTCACAATTTGAAATGTCTCAGGCTGACTGTGATGGCCCTGACACATTTGTCATACCTCTCAACCTCAGAGCAAGAAATCTGGACAAAGCCATACATACAAGTGGGACAAACGCCCAAAAATAAGGACAATTTTTAAATATTGCTCTTATAAACTTAGAAAGATAATAGAATATGTCTTGCATTAGTATGGATTTTATGAAGGGTATGAAATCTGAAACTCAAATGTCTGTCATTATTTTCTAACTTCAGTCTTTAATGACTTGTTACTAATTTGACAAAAAAAACTATTTTATGAAAAATGGACCAAAAATGCGATGCAAAAATATAAAATAGCCACACAATACAGCTGGGAACCTGTCAAAGAAGATACACTTTAATGTTAGTACTGCTAACTTGAGCAGCTGACAAAATAAAAGAATTTACATGCATTTCTGAAATAAAAGTATGCTATAACTCTGATTATTACAGTTATTTCTTAATTGTAAACCCTCCATGTTTTCTTCCAAAATTGCTATTTTGTGGAGGGATTATTAGGGGAAGAGCAACATTTTGAGCCAAAATCGGGGACAGTTGAGAGGTTTGGCTATGCCTAATTCTATAAAGCAATTTATTTGCATGTACCTCTCAACCTGTTAATGCAATAAATCTGGACAAGGCCAAATATATTGGGGGAACATATAAACAGTACTAAAAATTGCTCTTGTATAAACTGAGACAGTTGATAGAATAACAGGTCTTACTTTAGCATGCATTTTTCTGAAGGTTATGAAGTCTGAAACTCAGTGTGTCATTATTTAGTGACTTAATTCCTAAATAATTTGCCAGAAAACCACAAATTTTGTGAGGAACAAACCAAAAATAAGAAGCAAAAATCTATTCATTCATTGGAAATCTGAACAGTTGGGAGGTATAGTTCAGCTGGGACTGTCTTTTAGTTTGCCGCCCTTCCGCCTCACAAAATCATGGTTGAATGGAGCCTCCCCCCTGCAGCCATTCCAATGATCCATTACTTGGCTATTTCACTCCATTTACCATAAACACTAATGTGCATGCTGCTTTACTTCTATGATGATTTGGACTTCATTTGAAAGTTTTATTTTGCATTTTACAGCACAAACACTAAGACATGTGCTAAACAAAGCAATGCAGTCTCACAATGAAAACAGACTTAGCAATAAAACTCCTCTGCCCTTGAAACTCACATTCATTTTAACAGCATTGAAACCCACATTCAAAGAAAATACATTTTGCCAGTGGCAGATAAAGATTAATTTTGGGCTGTTTTCAAATCATAGGCCCCTTGCACATGAAACATACATGTGCTCTTTGATACACCTTCCTCATTGTACTAAATTATATTCCTTGTACAATACAGTACAGTTGTTAGAGGGCATTTTAAATTTATTGTTTTGAACATTTTTCCAGTTAACAATGAAACAAAATGCATGCACCAATAATGACAAAACTGCCTAATTCAGAACATTTTTCCAGTAAACAATGAAACAAAATGCATGCACCCATAATGACAAAACTGCCCAGTTCAGAACATTTCCATCATAAAAGTCTACTCAAACTTCTACAGTCCATCATTATCAGTAAATATGTACAATTCTACAGGCAACCATTATCAGTAAATATGCACAATCTCTGAAGAAGTAAAAGGCATCTAAATAATTCCACATTAAAGACATCGGTAACTAATGAAGAGGTTGCTTCTAGCAAACACCTTTATATTTCATGGTTTCATCAAAAAATAAAGTGTCTGTTGCCCCTGAGGAATAAATTGCCTATATTACATTAAAAATGATAAGCTAGTAATATTGCAATAGGAAATGGATGGCAAACTGATAACAGGCTCATAGTATTTTCACCAAGGAGGACATTCTCAGTATGGCAGCATCCACCCCTTGTGGGAGTAGAACCCACAGCCTTCTGCATCAAAAGCAAGTACACAACCTGTTGTGCTATTAACAATGCAAGCAAACTCAGCATAAGCAGCACTAAACTTCTCTTCCCCTGCAGCTCTCAGCTCCTTATAAAATCTACTCGATACTCAACTGCATCTCAACTTCACAGCACAAGAAATCTGGAAACAGCCAAAATTTATTGGGGGGGGGGTCAAAAGCCCAAAGACCAGGGACACATTAAACGTTGCTTGTATAATCTTGGAAAGTTGCTAGAATAAAATGCTGTGTTACCACCATACATTTTACTGCCAAGGTCCCTGTGCAAAACAGTCAGAGCAACATACAACTATGCCAAATCAGCTGCTCTGTGAAAGAGAGGAAGACTGAAACTTAAATGGCTATCATTTACTGAATTCAGTTCTCACCATAACTGTCAACCTCTTTGCAAAAAACACCTGGATAAACCCAGTAATGAGGGAATACAGCCCTCAAACATATTCAGTGAATTCAGTTCTTGCCATAGCTGTCAACCTTAGCACAAAAAACCTGGATGAAGCCAATAATGGGGGAAGACAGTCCCAAAAATAGGGACAGATTTCAAATATTCATCTTATAAACTTAGAAAATTGCTAGAATAAAAGGTTGTGTTACTATGTATTTTCTGAAGAATATGAAGTCTGAAATTCAAATACCTGCCAATTTTACTTCTGACAGAACAAAAACAATTTTCAGCAGAGGCCCAGGGAGAAATACTGCAGACACATGTCTTTGTAAAATGGCAGGACACCAGAGCAAATCCACACAAACACAGGGAGGAGATGCAGACTCCACACAGAAGGCACCCCAGCCAAGAATCAAACCAGAAAACCTATAAAATGCCTGTCAAGGAAGAAATAATGCAGACATGTCTTTGTAACATGGGAGGACACAAAAGCAAACCCACACAAACACAGGGAGAAGATGCAGACCCCACACAGAAGGCATCACAGCCAAGAATCAAACCTGAGAACATGCAACTGTGAGGCAACAATGCTACCACTGCACCATCAAATATCTAAGCATTTAAACATTTAGAAACCACAGATAGTATGAGGAACAGAACAGATCAAATATGAGGCAAAAATCTGCAAATATTTTACAAATGGTGGTGGGTAGAGAATTCAGGCCCTTAACACCTGCATACAAGTTACAGGGTTCAAGCCTGATGTATTCCCTACCACACCACCATGAGTTTGCTCTAGCCACCAGTATATAGCAACTGGGGCATTTCACTCACACACACACACACACACACACACACACACACACACACACACACACACACACACACAACTTGCCTATGAGCTAAATAACTGCTCCCCTATATCCAAAAAGTCCCTTTGCCTGCTTACCTTGCCACTGATGAGCTAAACTGCTCCCCTTGCCGCCGATATCCAAACAGCCCCTTTGCCAGTATTCCTTCCGCGATTGGTCCATCCTGAACAGTCCAAATCCACAATTGGTCCAGCCTGCTGCTGCTGCAGTCCAAGTGCCTCCATTTCATGACGTCACCGCCACACAGACTGCTGGGCATCTTGGGGCCAGGATGCCTTTCCCCCTATCTAGACTGCTGAGAAAGCAGTCTGAGAGTGTTCCCATCTATTTTAGAGCATGCGCGCATGTACACACTTCCGGAAATTTACTGCATTTGTTTTTGTGTTTCTCTGTTTTATTTTTATTTGTTTTTTAGGTGGGAGAGTTGCAGTCCTGCCAGTCCTATAACAAGAGCCACCCCTGCCCAAACCTAAAATCATCATTATTGCCATCATGATCATCATCACCATCCCCCCTTTTTTGCCCTATTCTGTGAGGGGTCTGAGTGCCATGTCAGCTGTCATCATTTCTTTCTTGTTTCAGTGTCATTCTCCAACCTTTTTCAACATTCATGCCTGACTGTCACAGGTTTTCTCTCACACATTTTCCATCCACCTCTTTACGGAATGCCATAATTTCCTATTGTCTTCTTCCTGTCAGTCCCTCCTTCATAAGTTTGCCTTCTGCTTTTCTGCATATGTACTGAACTATTGTAATCTGTTCTCCTTGCCCTTTTCTGCAATTGGAGCTACTTTGGCTTCTGCACTGATGTCATAATTTCTTCATCTATCCCACAGTGTGCATCTTACCACTTATCTCAGGCACTTCATCTTCATCAATTATAGCATCCCTATCTGTTCTGCCTTTAGTATCTAAGTTTATGTACAATATTGTAGTACTGCTTGCACCACTGTTTTGTATACCTTACATTTCAGCTGCTTTAGCATTCTTCTGTTATATATTACCCCTAATACTCTGTGGCAGTTGGCTGCAGTCCCCCCCCAAATCTAGTTTTGACCTCCTCATTCAGACTTCCCTTCTCCTGAGCTCCCCCCCTCCCCCCAGTTATTTGAGCTGTTAAACTGCTCCATTAGTTTCCCTTCTACCTCAGTTCTCAGCTTATTCTCATTTTCCTCATTTACTGCCATTACAGTTGTCTTATTTATCATTAGGTTCCTTTCTGCTACATCCTGATATACTCATATCCCATTGTACTTTCTTCTACTCTGCATATTCATTTACCAGTCACCATCTCCAGACGTTTTATGCAGTGTGAGAGGAGTCTGATACCTCTTTACTGCCCACAGTTGTGGCTGTCCCTTTGTTCTTGAACACTGGCACCGGTATACTTACTCTCTTATCATCTGGGAATGCACCTTTCTATCCATATTGCTATGAGCAACCTCAGGAGACATTTCTCCCCTATATCACCCAACATCTTGATCATATCTGCAGTGACCTCATCTGAACCTGCTGCTTTCCTTGACTTTGTGACTTATATGTGCTGCTTTCCTTGACTTTGTGACCTTAGTGCATCAAATATCAGTTATTTTATTCAGGTAGGGCAGGACACAACTTGCAACAGAGGACATAGAAACATATGTATATTATTGAAAGGAAAGAATCATGTAATGTTTCCTATATACATTCATTAAGGTGAGAGAACTATAGAAAACTTGTTTTCAATGGTTTGGGCCAGGTGGATATGTTGTTAGAGATGAGGGACTTGAATTGCTCATGAAGACACGCAATATTAGTGACGAACATTCATACAGGCAGGCCAAAAATAATGTTTGAGATTGAAACCAGAATTTAAAAAATGTAGCTTAAAGAGGCTTTTATATGGAGGGCTGTCACTCATATCTGTGGGTTCATTATTTTAAATATGACTGTTAAAGCTTTTCTAGTGTTTCCCAAGAAATAGCTCATCCAATTTCTGATTGCTAATAGGTGTATGTGTATATAAATCTCTCTCATATATATATATATATATATATATATATATATATATATATTTATTTATTTATTTATATACACACACACCAAACTGAATTTCTCTTATGACCTGTAGTTGTGCTACTGGTGGCAACAGTACCACTTGTGATGAAGATGTTAGTTTGGTGAGTGTGTGTGTGTGTGTGTGTGTGTGTGTGTGTGTGTGTGTGTGTGTGTGTGTGTGTGTGTGTGTGTGTGTGTGTATGTATAAGTATTTATAATTATAGATAGATGCACAGATAGATAAATTGTCACAGTGTAGTTTTGCAACATCAGTAAGAGCATTGATGACTTAACATTGCACCTAAGAAATAAAGTATACCTCAATTTACTTCAGCTTAGTGTATGTTATAATTGGTCCAGGAAGGGTACATTTCTTTCACCTACATGGGTTTTGCTATCTTTCTACAATCAAAAATTTTCCAAACAAATACAGCTCTTTGAATATTGGTGTTTCAACTATCTGTAGGGATCCCTTTTATTTTATTATTTTTTTAAATGTGTCAATATAAGGAAATTACAATGCAGTTTTCCATTTCTTGACTGCTCTGTTTTCTCATGGTCAGGTTCCATCATTTTGAAAGGGCTCCATCTCCTGACACTTTTATCCTGCTATCTTGACAAAAGTTTACTCATGTCAATGAAAGTTGTAAGTCTTTTCTGTATAGCTCTCATCTTCTTTACTCAAAAATTAGTAACAGAAAAAACTGGATAAAGGCCCAAAAAGTCAGGACAGTGTCTAAATGTTACTCTAACTCACTTAGAAATTTAATAGAACAACAAAATGTTTTGCATTGACATGCATTTTTTTTAAATCACAGAAATTATGAAACTGCTTCCTGTACTCAAGGATATAAGATTTGATTCCTTTAACTTTTTGTCTGCTATGTGACTCTGGGCAAGTCATTTGACATAACATTTTCTCCATGTCATCCTTGGAAATAGACAGCTATGTCTAATATGCTAATCCAGTTAATGTGTAAAAATGAAATCATAATGTCTTGGCATTACTAATTTGACTATAGTCTTCAGTAATTTAGCAGAAAATCACAAATATCTTGAGAGGTCAGTGCAAACATACGAGGCAAAATCAAGGATGTTTGCTAAAATCTGGAACAGTTGAGAATTGCACTCATCTGATAAACGTTCAGAGGTCCAGCAATAGCCCTTGGTTAAGAGAATGCACCAGATGTAGAAATACTTCCTGTTTTGTAACATAAACTGTGTTCCCATTAAAAAAGTGATTGTGCAACAGTTTATACTTCATAAAAGATATCCAAGATTTCTGCCCTGTACAGTTTAATATCGTCAGCAGAAATCAGAAAAGAGAGGCATGTTATAATTCAGTATGGAGAACTCACAATAAAATCTCATAATGAAATGAAACATTGCTACCATGATGCAGACTGTAAGAGACTGAGTACTGGTATAGTGCTGGTAACAGTGTGTTAACATGCAATCCAGAGAAGATAATAGCTCAATACAGAGAAGGAGAAAAATACCACAAAGTTGTTTTCCATCTTGGTTCTTTCTGATTCCATGCTCAGAAAGGATTTCATCAGTTTGCTGTCACCAGGTCTGCAGTGTGCAAGCCTCTGGTAAGAACATAGGCTTCCCTGTCACAGCCACCTGTGCTTAGTTTCTGTTGAAGGAACGGACTGCCTATTTTTGATTGGGTGGCCACTACAGGTGCACATGCTAGGTTTTGATTGGTCCACTTCTTGGGGTTTGGAGCTTTGTGTACATTAAATAACTAGAGTTTTGCAAAGTTTGTTGTTTTTCTCTGTGGAGCAACAGACAGTATTTTATCATGCTATCCAGAGAAGACAACAGGGGAGTAGCACAGAAGTAGACTACCAAAAAACCCTTTTCCATCTATATCTCATTGAATTGATGATCCAAACAAGACTTTGTTGACTTCCTTGACTGGGTCTGCAGTGTACCATTTTCCGGTGGCAGAAAATACTTCCATATGATAGGTACCCTATCATCACAGGTTCTTTTAAAAGATCGAAGTACTTTATTTGATTGGCCTCCTCCCATGCAGGTGCAGGCATCGGGTAAAACTGTATTGCTTAAGCAGTGCAAGATCTTTGCCTACAGTGCATAAGGCATCTATACATACAAATATTTTAACCTAGGGCATTAATGCCCTTCTAGCCTGCCAATATACCAAAACAGTTGTTCCCATAATAATTGTCCAGGCTGTTCTTAAAAATATCTAAACTAGTGCTTTAATGTAGTTTGGCAATCTGTTGTATACATCAGCAAAAATCAGAGAGAACCAATTACTATACTTCTCATTCATTCCTATAGAATATTCTAAATAAGTTGTCTGATGATTCTCTACTACTTTTTGATAACCCTAAATATTGCCAGATATAGCTGTCTCTAAATTTTCTATATGCCTGAATAGGGTCTCCTTTTAAGTATTTGTATAAGATCAGATATTTTTGTCATTCATAATAACTTCAGTTTTCACATCCATGTATGCCCTTGGTATATTTTCACTGTACTCTCTCTAGTTTACTTATGCTTATTTTCTTATAAGGTTTCCATATTGTTACTTCATACTCAAGATTTGGACTAATGTAACTAAGAAACAATGACTTCATCATTTCTGATTTCCTAGACTTTATAAATCTTTTTATACAACCTATAAATTTGTAACTGTCATTAACCAATTGGTTGATATGATTAAAAAAAACTCAAAGCTGAACCTGCCCATATACCCATGTCCTTAAATGAATCTACAGTTTCAATCACTGTGTGCTGGATTAAATATTCACCTTTCAATTTATGTCTCCTCTCATATGGTTAATATTTGATGTATTTATCAGCATATTATTCTCCTGTGTCCAAATCATTAATTTATTCAAGTTCTTTTGCAGACATGCCCTGTCTGTAACACATGTAATCAGTTTACCCTATTTCAGGTCCTCTACATATTGACTACAGTGTACCTCATATGAAAGAGATAGGTCTGAAAGATGCACACTGGGATTCAATAAACTCCGTGTAGGCTTCGTGCAAAGCATGTGGACGGTGATGCAGGATGAGCAGCATAGATTATTACTTATGCATGCCGCACACCACATTTAAACATAAACAAGCACAGTTTCATGGCTGGCAAAAGTGTTGACAGCCAGGAGACTGTGCAAAGCAACACTGATAAAGCTATTTACATCAGAGCACATTAGGTTAATGTGTTTGCATGGAATACCACAATGATCATGAGGCTTAACATGTAGTTATCTTAGCTCTGAACCTCTTAAGCATACAGAATACAAAACGCCTCATATGAAAAAGATAGGTCTGAAAGATGCATACTGGGATTCAGTAAACTCCGTTTAGGCTTCATGCAAAGCACGTGCAAGGTGATGCATGATGAGGAGCATGGATAATTACATGAGTTGCCAGCCAGGAGACTGTGCAAAGCAGTACTGATAGCAAACCTATTTACATCAGAGCACATTAGGTTAGCGGGTCTGTGTGGAATACCACAATGATCATGAGGCTTAACATGTAGTTATCTTAGCTCCGAACCTTTTAGCACAAGAAATATGAAGAAAGCCCAACATAACAGGGGGACAGTGACCTAGAAAAGGAAGAGATTTTACATATTTGTTCTTTTAAACTTAGAAATGTGCTAGAAT
This sequence comes from Protopterus annectens, assembly GCF_019279795.1. Taxonomy (NCBI): domain Eukaryota; kingdom Metazoa; phylum Chordata; order Ceratodontiformes; family Protopteridae; genus Protopterus; species Protopterus annectens. Next base: position 204,710,043 of record NC_056748.1, read on the forward strand.
TACAAGGTTTCTGCTAATATACACTTTCTGAAGGATTTGAAGTCTGAAACTCAAATGTATGTAAATATTTGGTGACTTCAGTCTTGAGATCATCCCAGTGATATGGCAGAAAACCACACATTTTATAAGGAACAGACCGAAAGATATAAGGCAAAAATCTGGACATTGTATGAACATCTGGAGAGTTAAGAAGTATGATAATTGAGTATATGGTCCAAACACAGTACAGGACAGTGTTTACAATGAATAGTGTTGTGAAATCCCATTCCAGACATTCTGTATCAAAGTTGTATAAATGATCTGCCATGTAAAATAAACATTAAGGGGAAGTGTGTGTACTGAATAGGGGGACACAGATAAATTTTAAGAATGAACACAGGGAAAGAAGGCAGGTGAAACAACATAATTTACAGCAGATGAAGGAATATCAATAGAAGACAGTTGTAGCAAAAACACCAATCACATATCAATATGGTACAGTATGGACTGCACAGTGAAAATGTGTATTATGTGACTTATACACATGGTGACCTAACAATGGGGAAGATGTCTGTGTGAGATTAGCATCCTTACATGAAGATAGCTGAGGAAATCTATGAAGGATGTTAGATACAATTGAGATAATGTGCATACTGTGAAGCTGTGCAAATGGATTTGCCTGTATATGAGTGGAATCTCATTAGAGGTCTCCAGCAAGTGGGACACATGTAAAGGTTCGTGGACAACAGTAAAAGAAGCATCAATCATGGTCAATATTAGAAAAATGCCACCAGTAATACCATGTCTCTGACATAGAATATGTGATTTAGAGTGATCAGAGATGATTCTGTACAAATGCACTTGTACAACTATTATGATATGTACACACTCTATGAGGGTAATCACACAGACTGTCCTGACACTATCATCTGCTGGAGGTGTTAGGAGGGACACTGCTATGCCTATATGTGACATTATGATCAATACAGGCTAGTTGATTGGTGTGCATGACATATATGTATGGTATAATCCACACTGTCACAACTATTACCCATGACATCAGTGTTGTCAAACAGCTAGGTATGTAATGTGTTCATCACCAGAACAGGTAGCAGAGATGCATCTGGTTCACAACTTGATTGTTTGCTCTGTAACATCAGACAGTAATGTTTATACCACAAAAGAAATACCTAGGTATGGCCAATAAGATGTGTGACATGTCACTGTGGCAAATGTGGTACACTTTAGTTACACATCACTAGAAGATGTATAGGAGGTACATGAAGAAGGGTGTATTATACTTGGTTATTGGTGTGACGAAGGCTGTGAACCATGGATGTATTATGACCTGTAATGTGGATGTCCTTCGCATATTCAGTAGTTGGGTTACATACTAGGGAGTAGTCAGCACTGTGGCCACATGCTGCTGGATGTTCCACATGCCACCTACCCCAGGACACAGGTCACATACCTAGTGGTCTGATTTTAGGGTGTGATATCTACATTATTCTTGGGTTGTTGTTTTCCTGACATAATACATCCCTCCATGTTTTTGTTTCATTGCAGGTGTTGTCATGGCAGTGGCAGCAGTCTTTGGCATATGTTGATACTGCCTGTATTATAGTAATATCACAGTTGTAGTCAATGATTGCCCACAATCTGTAGTCTTTCAGAAAGCTGTGTGGACACAGGATGTGTATGTAATTCATGACATCTGTGACTTAAATAATGGACAGGAAAGGGCCTTGCAGACATCAGTGATGTACAGACCTGATTACTGGACCTGAGATATAGGTCACTTCACACATTTCAACATAATTAGCTTATGTACATGATGAAGTGGTCTCCGCACTTGGTGATATAGTTGTTTATGGCCACATATGACAATGTTCAGTGAATACCTCACTTGGATTTGTGTCAGATACCTTGGGCTTGTCAGGTTCAAAAGGATGATACTGCTGTCATTGTGCATGCCCTTGTTGACCTTTATGTGGACAGTTAGATGTAACAGTCATGATGTAGCATTAACAACTCACAAAGGAATGTTGTACACAGCTGGGATATTACTAGTGTCCATTTAGTAAAGGTCCATGATGACATATTGGTCTACCTCACAGATGAGGGGAGCCAGAATGTGTCTATACATGTATGCATTGGGTGCTGTCCCCCCAACTCAGATAGATGCATCTTGATGTACGCCCTTTTACAGGAGCATAGTTTGTGTTGATGGTGTGTTGATGCGTGTATTCAACCATGTCAGGAAGGTGTATGTGATGAGACATGCTATAAGTGATCTGTGATGGTGTTACAGCCCATTGATTCTGTGTGATCAGCCTACATGAAGATAAGACAATGCAAACTGCCTATCCTGATCTGGTCTAGGGTTTGGACACAATCCCCCATGCAGGTATCATTCAGAAACACTCCCAGCTGGGGGATAAAACCTTACGTCACTAGATGGGTAACCAAATGGCTCACCAACAGAACACATGCTGTGAAAGTTGGGGAATCAACCTGTACCAGTAGAGCTGTCACCACTGGTGTACCCCAGGAATCTGTGATTGTCCCTTTACTGTTTGGAATCTATTTCCCGACAGGTCAGGATACAATATATGAGCTTTGATGTACCGCATTTGCTGATTCTTCCATACTGGGAACAATCATTGAGTCCACCAATGATGATATCATACTACAGGAGGGGCTAACACAGACAAATGATTTGTGACAAAGCCACACTGTCTACAAATAAATGCAAAAATGTGTCTTTATTTTGTCTTTCTGCAAAGTGTAATAACCTTCTAATTACAGCACTGACATTAGTCCCTCTGTGCTTAAACCCAGTGATGCAAGACCTGGGAACACATGTAGATAGCAATCTGAACTTTGACCACTAAGTTTCCACACTTCTATTGAAAGCCTACATTTTGTGCATCATAAGTCATGCCATCATATTCAAATCTGAGGATTATACTACAGCACTGTACGTGAACCTCATCAGAACACTAATAAAGTATAATGCTCTCTTTTGCAGGTACCTCACCAGACACATGCAGCAGCTGGAAAGACCACAGGAGTTTCTCACTAAGAAAACACGGGGCCTTCAAACCATGCCATAATGTATGTGGATGGACTGAAAGTCATGCCACTGTAATCTGTGCTGTATAGGATGAGGCAACTTCTGCCTGGCCTCCAGGCCAGTCTCTGAAACTGCCCTGATGGGAATAGTGCACATCCACCTATCAGATATAGCTGATGACATCAGCACTGTCTGGTGAGGAGAATATGGTAATAATAGTGTCCCACATGCTGGTGTAAAAGGGTCTATGTGATGTCAATCAAGTGCACAAATACATGCACAGAAACCACAGATGACTGCAGTGAGAACAGAAACCTCACCTATCTAAGTACACAGACTAAAGAACTCTGTAACAAAGAAGTGCAAAAACACACACCTCATATTATTGGGGTGAGACCAAATCCCTACCTATCAAAGTACATGGACTACAGAAATCTGTATTTAAGGCAAGCACCACAACTCAAGTCTGACTGGGAGTGTCTCAGACAACACTTTATATTGATGATATCAGCAATGTCTGGTGAGGGGAATATAGTAATAACAGTGTCCCACATGCTGGTGTAAAAGGCTCTCTGTAATGTCAAGCAAGTGCACACACACACACACACACACACACACACACACACACACACACACACACACACACACACACACACACACACACACACACACACACACACACACACACACCTCAGCTGACTGCATTGAGAACAAAACCACTACCTATCTATGTACACAGACTAAAAAACTCTGTATTTAAGCCAAGAGCAACAGCACATGGCTGCAGGACAACTTAAAGTGGATGTCATAAGAAATGGATGTTGGAGAGAAGATTGGTGGCCTGCATAAAATGGATGTGTAGGCATTTGCAAGTGTCAAAATAATGTCAATCCATGTATAACTGTATTATACATACTTATGCACATATGGCTATATAGGCACACACACACACACCACAGATGACTGCAGTGAGAACAGAACCCCTACCTAAGTATACAGACTACAGAACATGGTACTTTATGCAGGCATCACAGCACAAGTCTGACTTATACATGGCTGCAGGACAATTGTTGATGTCATCATTAGTGGATGTTGGAGAGAAGATGTTGGGAGGCCTGCATGAAATGGATGTGTGGGCATGTGCAAGTGTCAAAATATTGTCAATCCGTGGGATTGGAGTGGTAACTGTAGGGTACACACTTACGTTCTTCTGGATAGATGCACACACACACACACACACACACACACACACACACACACACACACACACACACACACACACACACACACACACACACGCACACACGCACACACGCACACACACACACACACACACACACACACACACACACACACACACACATGCACACACACACAAAACCCCCAGTTGACTACAGTGACAACAGATCCCCCTACCTATTTAGGTATACAGACTACAGAACTCAATACTTTATGCAAGCATCATGGCACAAGTCTGAATTTGACATGGCTGCAGGACAACCTATAATTTATGACATCAGCAGTGGATGTAAATGAGAAGATGTTGGAAGGCTTGCATGAAATGGATGTGTAGGCATGTGCAAGTGTCAGAATACTGTCCCTCCATGGGATTGAAGTGGTAACTGTAGGATACACATTTATGCTCTTCTGGTTAGAAAGCCACACACACACAAAACCTAATTGACTGCAGTGAGAACAGAGCCCCCTACCTATCTAAGTGTAAAGACTACAGAGCTCAGTACTTTATGGATGTGCCACAGCATAAGTCTGACTTTTACAATGCTGTCAGACAATTTATAGTGGATGACATCAGCGGTGGATGCAGGAGAGAAGATATTGAAAGGCTTGCGTAGGTTCATTAGTGGTTACTAGGCTAATGGTTCCTAAGGCCTTTGCAACTGGAACATTGTAGCAACCTGAGTACCCTTATTGCAAATAGTTAGATGGTCATTGTTAGCAGAGCAATTTTATGATCAGCACCGACTGCCCCTGTCCATGAGGGACATAGGTGCCATGCCAGGTTTGAATTTATGGTCACCCATCCAGTTGTCAAGGTTGCGGATGTCCAGCATTTCCATTAGGGCAATGTCCGTGACTGCTATGTAGGCCAGGCACAGGTCACCTCTCAGCAGCCTATATGATACTGAGTTCAGTGACAGGGCTTTCCATCTTTCCGTGTATGTCATGTTTTGTAAGCCCTGGATTTTATTGGTCAGAAACCTCTGGGATCTCTCCATTTGCTGAAGATGTCTGGTGAAGTACATGCACAAGGGAGCATTGTATCCAGTGGTCTGATAAGGGTGTAGTACTGTGGAGCTATGACCTCCTTGGTCTTGGATACAATGGCCTTATTTATGAAGTGCACAATGTAGAATGTTTTTCTTACCATTATGGACACATGGTAGTTGAAGTTTAGATTGCTATCAAACTGTGTTCCCAAGTCTCACACTACTGACATTGTGCTTAGAGGGGTGCTATGCATATCATAATTAGCAGGGGCTACTTCTTCGCCAAAGTGGGCAATGAGGCTTTTTTTGTGTTAAGTTTCAGTCCGTGAGTTTGGCACCAGTCATTTGTCTGTGTCAGCCTTTTCTGTAATATGTTAAAATCATTGGGGGATTCTATATGAGTACTCCCAGTTTACAGTCCTCTGCAAACTTGGTAAGTGCAGGCCAGCTATCTTCAACTGGACTTTAGTGAAATAGTTTCCACATAGTAGAATGCCCAGCACATATCCTTGTGGTACTCCACTGGTAACTGGTCTACTGGTGGAGGAGGACTCCCCATCTTTGACAGTATGCATTCTGTTGGTGAGCCAGTTGGCTACCCATCTAATAATGTATGGGTTAATCCCTAGATATGAGGGTTTCTTTATGATACCTGAATGGAGGATTGCGTTAAAGGCCTTGGCTAAATCAAGATATGCAGTATGTACTGTTTTCCCTCATGCAGGGATTTGGTGACATTCTCAAAGAAGTCCATTAGGATTAATAAGCAAGGTCTACTCTTGACAAAACCAAACTGGCTTGGGTCAACAGTTTTGAAGGTTGTCCTTGTCCTTGTACAGAAGATACATGATGATTCTTTCCATTGTCTTTTAAATAAGCCTGGTTAGGCTTACAAATTGATAGTTCCTAGGGTCAGGTGAACGATGTGTAGGCATGCTCAACTGTGAAAATAGTTCTAGTTCTGCAATTTACCATAAATTCATATCCATTGCATTTCACACATTCGTTATTAATTTATGTAGTGTAGTTGATATATTTGTGAACGAGTACTGAGAGACCAGGATGCATGGGGGAAGTTGTACATGGCTGCATTGTAAATGTTACATCTTGTTAGATATGGTCTTCAGTTTGTTATGTTTCCACATGTAGTTTCATGGCATAAAAAACAAATGGATAGTAAGCAGTAATATATGCTAGCACTGACTTTGCATAGTGCAGCATCAAAAAGCAGGTTTGTGCTACAGTTGGCAAAGTGTTTGCACATGTAAGATAACCTTTCCATTACTTTCCCTGTCTGTGCATAGTTAAGCAGTGCACAAATGTGAGCTGCATTGCTAAATTTCTGAGAGTTAGTATTCAGTCTATGAAACACAACTGCTGCTTAGCTGACTCTGTGGCAGGAGGTATACATGCAATGATAAATTTCTTTTTGAGTCCAGATTATACTGGGCTCAAATTCAGGTGTATCTAATACTTTTAAACAGTGATAATGCAATGACATCAGTTCTTTATAGTACATGTGTTGCTATCTGTTGGCATAGCACAGCGGGTTTGCGCAGAGGTAACCACAGTATTGAAGGGCCACTCACCACTGCTTGGCATTTTTGCATGATGTCAAAGTCTGTGCAAACATACAGGTCAGAAAATTAAGGGCTCCATTGCTTTTTCTGGTACTTATGAGAGTTGTGTGTGATACTGCGATTCTGTTTTTTGACCAGATTACTGGTGTTAAAATGGAATAGAAATGAAAGGAAAGTGGTGAAATGGGGATCCAGCAGGGGAAGAGCAAAAGGAAAGCAATACATGAATGTGCAGGAGAGAGGTAGGACGGAACCATAGCTATCCATTTCTTCAACAGTGAAAAGTGAAATTATGTGCAGAATATTAGTTGACTTTGGACTGTTGCCTCCAGAAAGAGGGGGTGAAAATACTATAATCATGTTGTATAGTCAATTAGACTGAATTAAGTGTGTCAAGAAGACATGTGTGAAATGGAAACCTATGTAAGGGATGATATTTTTTTCTGTGGGACAACTTCCCATTTTTGGGGAGAGGGTGAGAGGAATGCTGGGTATGGGACAAAGGTATTTCTGGGTCAGGTAAGTTAGGTAGGTGAGGAAGCAAATGCAAACAAGACAAGATACAGGGACATTGGGGACACAATGATTGGGGTGAGGGAGGGGACAAGACTAGCTCATGAATGTCAAACATGGAGACAGTGAGAATCTAGTCCTCACCCACTGGACTGTCATCACTGTCCCCTTACTCCACTGGTGGCTAGAGTGCTTGACATCTTCTCCTCCTATGTAACATGAGAGGGAGCAGACTCTCCATCTGGCATAGCTGTATACCAATGGTGTGGTGCACAACCCTATACACCAACTGTGGCATCTTTTGGCAGGTGTTGAAATCCACACATCTGCCATTGCTCCTGGAGGGCAGTACAGCGCCAGTTGCCAGGGTAGTACTACTTGATGGTGCAGGTAGTGTAGGAGCAGCAGCGGCAATGCTGGTAGGTTGGGTCCCAGATGTGCTGGGCATTGGTGCTAGAGCCTGTGGAATGGGGCAGGCTGATCTACTGGGGCTGGCCTAACTCATTGTGCTGTGAAACATTTAATGATTTCCTATAGATGGATGACATGGAGACAATTTGATGACATAATAGAAGATAAAAAAAAGAGTTAAGGGTTGGGGTAAGAGGAAAAAAGATATAATTAGTACCATCATATGGGCATGCAATGTATTAATAAAATTATACAACTATTTTATCTAAAGTATTATATTTAAGTATACATCTTAGTAACTACACACTATAACTTCAGAGTCTTGAAAGTAATCTTTGAAATGTGCATATATTGCACATATGCTTGGTCCAATTATAAAAATTGCAGTTAACAGAAGGGCATTTATGCACTTGTATAGAGTGTAAGTTAATGCAATATTATTAAAGAAATTCAGTATTGTATAGTTGTTACTTGTGGTATTTGAACCCGCAACTTCTGACTACAGTCTTATACTTGACTTCTAAAGTTCTTTCAGCCAAATGCATGTATACTTGCTTCTACAGTTGGGATATACATGCTCAATTTGCTGCGACTGCATATAATCTCTTTAACTTTTAAAGCTACAATAATACATCTCTTGTGTTGAATACATATCATGTGCTTCCCTCAGTCTCTCCATTCAATCAACATGAGCCCATCTATTGAAATATCTTTCAGTATTAGCTGTAGAAATAACAGAAAAGAACCAAATAGCATTATGCATACCAGTCTTGCCTATGTTTATCTTTATATGTATTACAAATTCTCTCTATTGTCATACTTATACAGCGTTGGGATGTCAGCAGTTTGAAATTCATTCAGCCACTGGCTGAGGGTATCCCTTTTGCACATCTGTAAGTCATTAGAATTCCCAAACTGTTCTCCGGTGCATGAGATGCCAGTAGCACTGGATACAGCCCAAGACAAACTATTCCAAGCCTAAAACTTGCACTGGGAGCAAGAAGGCTTTGACACTATACCAGGAGTCCAGTAAATATCCTGGACTCCTGGACACACACCTGTGTACCCTAAACTGGGCCGATTCCACTCTAATTCCAGACATGTCTAAATGCCAAAGTAGAGCCATGCAACTAATGCTTTCCTCCCAATTCCTGTTATCATGTTTATTTCTAGTGCACAAATCCAAGCAATGATGCCAACCACATTTGGGCAATGTTAAGTGGAAAGCAGCAGTGCCAACCAGGGAGGGAAAAATTAAATTAGAAGGTTAATTTGACACTTGACCTTTGTTTTAGGGGTGTTTGCTGTTGTAGCTTGGAAATATATTTTGAAAATTAGAAGGTACCTCTTAGTTGAGTTAAGTTTGCAGACAAGTTTTGGGGGCATACATGTCATGACCTGACATATTTGTTTTTGACTTTATATACTGGTAAAACTGATTTTTAAAGTGTGTGATTCAAACCTAGGAATAAAGGACAAAACATTTTCTTCCACAGTGGTGATTTTCCATCTTTGCCACAAAAGACGTGCTGCTCAGACATAGTCAGGAATAATTCATAAATACAGTTGACAGTTTGAGGTCTTACACATGTATGTGTATGACCTGACAAGGGTCTTGTATATTAATCTAGTTGTGTATGTGTCTTATTTAATTGAGAAGACCATCCACGTCCAGATAGCAGAATCATAATTACAGAAATATACTAGATAGTATACCATCACACATACATCTGAAAATGCAATAAAGGTGCCTTATCACTCATACATATAATTCATATCAGCTCTACTGTCTAAAGTGTTGTAAGTGAGAGGGAATATAATGGGAGATGGAACAAAGGTAAAGATATGTGGAATATCCTGTGTTAGATCCATGTGTATGGCAGCCTTACACTTACACCTTTTGCCACAAGAATGTTGAAATAGCATTTGTATATTTTTCAGTTCATTGATATAAACTGCACTGTCACAGCAGTAAAAATAGGTTTCACACCCTGTACTAGGACCCAGAACCACCTGTATTTTATCCATACACTTAGACCTGCTGCCACAGGATCAGTTAGATGACAGTTCCATAATTTCCTACCCATTCTTTAGTTCTTTGTGGTAACTGCTGCACAATGCCACTTAGTGTGTTTGCACATTGCCACACAGAATTATCTGAATGTACCCATTTTTAATGATAGCCTGCATCCGGTCTGCAGGTGCTCTATGACTGTAGGTGCTGGAGAACCCTGATAAGGTCCACACAACAGTGGTAAGCGGCATTATACAATGGAAAGCAAAAACTGTAACACTGTATCCTTTTCGACTTTTACACTTTTACAGAAGCCCTGTCTGCAGGTGCTCTATCTGTTTCCTCTGTGAGCCACTAGTCTGGGTTTGTGCACTGCTAACTGTCACACAAATGAGAGAAGCACAGCCAAACCTGACATTCATTTTCTCCATTTTCCTTGTTTGTGCTAAGCCATGCAGTGTGCCAACACTGGCAAAAAATAAATAAATAAAAGGGGAATTAGTTGAAATGAAAAGTATTCTATGAAATAAACACTACAAAATGTTTATTTGTACACATGAAATATTTCTGCATAGATCTAGATTCAAACTCTCATTCCAATGAACCTTCAGAACACAGTAATCGTGCCTTATCCCTTTTTGCCACACAAACAGCTTTGCAGCAGGGACCTGAAATTATTCAGCATACAACCAACTGTAACATAACCCACAGTACTAAGAAACTACATAACAGTTATTTGTACATGTATTCATTTCAGATGTAGTACACTGAGTGATCATACAACCATTTATGACTATTGCTTGCAAAAATGCAGCTCTGTCTTAAGTCTCTGTTTGTTGCTCATTCTTGTCTTATCTGACCAGTATTCTGAGACATGCTGTCTGTAAGGCATTCTATATCATTGTCCTTAAAATGCATGAGGATATTAAATGGCAATAATATACAGTTGTCAACAAATGAAGGGGAGGTTTGATGATAATGAACAGAACATGTGAATTGTGTGCTGCTTCCTTACATTTCCAGCCTTGATAAAATTACTTGTAGACACTTTGTAAGTCTAACCTGACATACCCACTGGAGGTATGGCAGTATGCGGATTTCTGTTGTATTTTCCTTCTCCCTAGTTTATTTATTTATTTTTATTTTTATTTATTTTACATTTGTTAACCGGGAAAGTCCGACTGGATACATGTCCATTTTCAGCGGAGGCCCGGGTAGAAAAGCTCCACATGTACAAATAGATGACGGTCAATATTCATGGTTACATTAAAATATGTAACTTCTTAAAGTTTCAATAGGAGGTTTATATATATATATATATATATATATATATATATATATATATATATATATATATATATATACATATCGTTACATTGAGGTTTAAGATCATTGTAGGTTTATAGTATTACATATGTACAGCAATAGTAGTATTACATATTTACAGCAATAACAGTAAAGCATTTGAGTGTATAGAATGGCATGATACAATGATAGATGACATGAGTGACTACCTGGAGAAAACAAGGTAGTTAGTGAAAAAAAGGTGTTTAGTTAAGAGGAGGGTCCCTGGAAATTGGATGTAGAAGGGTTGAATACATGTTTGTATAAAAGCTAGGATGATAGGATACAGAAGTGGAGGTACAGACGAGAGATTTAAAAGTTAGTTTAGGGAGTTAGAAACACAGCATTCTAAAAGTTGTGTATAGGAAGTTAGGTAGAAATTAGTGACTGTTGTTCTGAAGGTTACATAGAAGTAGTTATAATTAGGGTGGGTTTAGGTAGAAGGCTTATTCCAAATTGCATCATTTGCCTTCAAGAATTGCATGTAAGTCGAGTTAGCCTGGGTCTAGACATGGACATAGCCAATGCTTGTTTAGGTGCCTCTTTAGGGATGTTTTGAATTGGGGTAAGGTGGCTATAGTGGTAAGATCTGGGGGGAGTGCTTTCCATTTCTTGCCAGCTGAGTTGGAGAGAAGTGATTCTCCAGCTGAGTTGTTGGCTTTGGCAGATTGAACTTGCATCTTGTTAGATGAGCGGAGAGATGGTAGGTTGCAGTAGGGGGTGATAATATTTGCCAGAATGGGTGTACTGTTAGGTTGGCAGAGGATTTTATGAATAACTATGAGTTGGTTGCACTGGAGTTGATTGGGTAGCTCTAGCCAGTCCAATGTTTGAAGATTTTGACAGTGATGGGTTCTGTGGCTGTGGCGAATCTAGCTATATTGTTGTAGCAGCTAGCTATTTTGTTTATGTTAGCTTTCCATAGGTTTAGGAAAATGGGAGAGGCATAGAGAAGGGTTGAGAGAAGGTGTGTTCTAGGTATGGCTGTTCTGGCCGGTGGTGTTGGAAATTGTTTAATCCTATATAGGGAGCCTAGTTTTTTGTTAACTGTTTTGATGGTTTTGTCAATATGAGTCTCAAATGTAAGGTTATTATCTATTATTACACCAAGAAGTTTTGTAGATGGATCTGGAGAGATTATGGTGCCATTATTGAATGAGATTGTAATATTCGGTGATGAGGTTTTTTGGGTAGGGGAGAGAAGTAGTAGTTTGATTTTGTTGGGATTCAATAGGAGACGGTGATTATTGAACCAGATCTCTACTTTGTTGAATGTGCTCTGGGATAGGGAGTGTAGGTCTGAGGGGGTGGTGGCAGAACAGATTAGGGTAGAGTCATCTGCATACTGAATACAGGTTGCTTCAGGGATGACTTTGGGTAGTTCATTAATGAATATTGAGAAAAGGAGGGGGCCTAATATGGACCCTTGGTGGAC